>NW_027185735.1:5579770-5587383 GCF_028583685.1 Petaurus breviceps papuanus
GAAAGAAAGAAAGAAAGAAAGAAAGAAAGAAAGAAAGAAAGAAAGAAAGAAAGAAAGAAAGAAAGAATGAAAGAAAGAAACCGTGGACTTAAACTAAAGTAGTGGCCATATCAGTAAAAAGGGAAGATGTATTTGAGAGATGCTAACGAAGGCAGAATCAGCAGGATTTGATAATCACATGGTGGGGTAAAGGAGAATAAGGAGTCCTGGAAAACTGAGTTTGTGAACCTGGGTTAACTTTAAACTTTTCAAAATGCCCAAATATTAAAACTCTGAAGAGAGAATGAATTAAACTTTTCATCCTTTAGCTTAATTAGCATATTTATGCACAATGTTATATATTTAAATTCTTAATCACATCTATCTGTTAGTCTCTTCAAGTTGTAAATGATTCTAAGTGAGGAAAAATGCATGGACACTGTATAGATCAGGTTGCCAATATAAAAAGATCATAAAATTCGACTTAGAAGGGACCCAGATAACACCCAGTACAATCCCCTCATTTTTAAAGACGAGAAAACTGAGGCCCTGAAAGGTTAAGTGACTTGTACAAGATTACAAGGGTAAGATGGTCAGAGCTGGTTTTGAGTCAAAGTCTTCTGACTCCAAAAGTAGACATCTTCATTATGCCACATTTTAAACTATCTGAATTACTGTATGTTTCTAAGGTACTTTGAAGTTGGTTAAATAGTGTTGCTAGTCTTGAAGAGGTAATGTAGAAAAAAAAAAAGAATATGAAAAGCATTAAATCTAAAGTCAAAAGACCTAAGTTCACCATTTATTAGCTGTATTGTTGTGGTCAAATCACTTAAATTTTAACTGACATTTATATTACATTTTAAAGTTGACAAAGTTCTTTGTAGATATTATCTCAATTCACAAATACACTGTATCTCAGAATTTTAAGGCTGAAGGAACCACAATGATTAGCGCTCCACCCCAGGACTGCCCTCCCACCCCCCAAAAGGAATCTCCACTACAACATACTCAATTCATCAATGTCAGGGAGCAGTTCAAAGACCTCCTTACAACCGCTCTGTGAGGTTAAGTATATAGCTATTACTTTAGCTGTTTTTTATATGAGAAAACTAAGGCATAGAGATTTAATTGACTTGCTCATGATCACAAGGTTAGTCAATTCAAGAGGCAAAACTGGATGGAAACTTGATCTCTCTTTAACTCAAGTCAAATGTCCTTTCCAATGTTCCCTCAAGCTCTGTGAGCTTCAATTTTCTAATTATAAAATGGGGATACTTGTATTACCTACTTTACAAAATCTCTGAGGGATTTCTAAACTTTAAAGTACTATGCAAATAGAATTTATTATTGTTTAATAAATAAAGATATAGCCATCATCTAATCATATGACTGTTTTTCCACGAGTTAGGGGAAAAGAGGTATTACCACCCTTATACCTACCTTTTCTCATAACATAATTAAAGAACTGCATGATAGAGATTCTTCCATAGGGATCTGTATGAATAAGTTTAGCAAAGACTTTTGCCATAAAGAACTGCCTACAAAAGAGAGATTAAATAATTTGAAACATGACAGAAATTACTTAAGAGATGAATTATCAAATGTAATGTCGTAAATGAAGAACTTTTAGAAGTTAAAAACAGGGAATATTTATTCCTTTTAAAAATATTTTTATTATTAATTTAATCATCCACAAACATTTTAAAAACAGCAAGCATTTAAGAGACTATTAAGTACAACACTGTACTAAGCTCTGGGGATTGAAAGACAAAAAAATAACACAGTACCTTCCCTCAACAGAACTGTGCATGAAATGTGACCTGCTTTTTTTTTTAAGTACATTAAATTTAACACAGTACTAACAAAATTACTCACCTATATTAGTAAAGTACTATTGCATAGTACTTTAAAATTTACTGACTTAAGGAATTTTTCTTCTCTGTATTTAAAAAAATATTTTACTAATGTTCTTTTCTTCAAACCACTTCCCCTTCCCTCACCCTCTCCCTATCCCACCTTATGTATACAACTACACTTTTCAGTATCCCCATCCTTGTACCAAGGGACTATTTATTCTTCAGAAATTAAAAATTTTTAAACCATTTAAAATGTGGTTTTACCCTTTCAATGTTGGCCAGATCTACATTTCTAAGGTCCCTTTTAGTTCCCAAATTTTAAGACTCCATGACTAATAATTTTGTTTTTAAAAAATCAGAGTTTTTAGTTAATTTTTAACAATTCTTAATATTTTTCATCTGAAGGTCTGAAATGTTTAACATAAACACAAATACTAGTTTAAATGATTCATACTTGCACTTTGGTCCAGCTTTTTCTCCAACTTTCAAAAAGTTTTCATAATTGATCATTGCTTCCTCTCCAATCATAGGTGGTGTTTGGTGTTTGTCCAGTAAAAACCATAAATTCTTAAAAGTGACACAGAAGGACAAATAAATAGTAAGACAAAGCAAAACACAAAAAAACCTCACAAATTCTGCCAAAACAAGTTAATTCCCTTTAAAAGAGTTTTAATATTGAACTTTTTAATACTCTTTTCCCACCTTTAATTTAAGAGTATTTCCTTTGCCCCTTATCTCATTAAAGAATGGTTCTAAGTCAAAACATTCATGGTTTAGGTGCTATCAATATATGCTTATTAACATTTAAAGTTATTCTTTTTTCTACTCTCACCTGTAATTCTTCATTGTCTAACAGTTCCCTACTTTTCCTTTGCAGAAAAACAGCTCTAGACTCTTCTCTTAATTTCTGTAGTAAGACTTCGTCTTCAGCTGGTAGCTAAAATATACAAAGAAAAGAGTTACCAAAAATTTCACAAATAATTTTCAGGCATATTAACTTGAAGAGCTTATCTTGGCCCTAAAATAATCATTTTGGTACCTTAAATAGCCAGGAAAAAAAAAGCCATAAAATTTCTTCCAGGCTTATACTTTGATTGTTCTTCGTTTCAGGTTATCGTACTATTTTAGAGGAATGCTCTTATTACAGCTTTAGGTTAATGTAGAAGAACCAATGTGATGTAATAGAAAGTGTACTGACCTTGTAATCAGGACTTGAATTCTAGTTAGTGCAAATATGGGCAGGCCATTTTAACTTTACGAAACCCAAACTTTCATATTTTCTTTTTTTTTTAATTCTTTATTAACTTCTGATTTACATCATTCGTTTCCACCAGATTTCGAGTTACAAATTTTCTCCCCGTTTATCCCCTATCCACCGCCCCAAAATAGCAGTCCCACAGGATATCCCCTCCTCCAATCTGCTCTCTCCCATATTTTCTCCCATACCCCTTTCAACTTTTCCAGCAGATCTCTATGCCTCAGTGCCTATATATCTTATTTCCCAATTACATGTAAAATAGTATTAATAATAGTATACACACACACACATATATTTGAATATTTTATTTTAAAACTTTGAATTACAAATTCCTTCCTTGTCACTCACCGTTACTGGGAAGATAAGCAGTTCAGTATAGTTTGTACATGTGTGGCTAATGCAAAACAATAACATAGTAGATATATTGTAAAAGACTGACTATATCACTATATATCCCTCCTATCCCACCTCCCACTTGTTCTATTCTCTACTTTGGTCCCATCTCTTTTCAAAAGTGGGTACTTCCAACTTCCCTCCCCCCCAGCCTGCCTTCCCTTCCATCATCCCCTCTCTCATCCCCTTCCCCCCCTACTCTCCTGGAGGGTGAGATACCCTATTTAGTGTGTATTTCATTCCCTCCTCAAGCCAAATTCAATGGGAATAAGGCTGACCCATTCCCTTTTGCCTTCCTATTCTTCCCCTCCATTGTAACCATTTTCCCTTGCCTCTTCTGTATGAGATAGTTTACCCCAATCTGTCTCTCCCCATCTCCTCTCATTATATTCCTCTCTCACCTCTTAATTTCACCTCTTAAGTATCATCCCTTCCTGTTAACTTGGTCCTGTGCCCTCTATCTATGTATATCTGTAAACATATATACACACATTCACATATGTATTCATATGCCCATATACCCTCATACATAGACAGATATATATATATTTCTATTCCCTTCAACTACTGAAAAAAGTTTCATAAGTTACAATTATTGTTTTTCCATGTAGGAATGTTAATAGTTCAAATTTGATAAGTTCCTTATATTTCTTTTCCCTGTTTACCTTCTCATGCTTCTCTTGCTTCTTGTATCTGAATGTCAAATTTTCTATTCAACTCTGGTTTTTTCAGCAAGAATGCTTGAAAGTCCTCTATTCCACTGAATGACCATATTTTCCCCTGAAACATGATACTCAGTTTTGCTGGGTAGGTGACTCTCGGTTTTAATCCCAGCTCCTTTGCCCTCCCGAATATCATATTCCAAGTCCTTCGATCCCTCAGTGTCAAAGCTGCGAGATCCTGGGTTATCCTGATTGTGTTTCCACAATATTCAAATTGTTTCTTCCTGGCTGCTTGTAATATTCTCTCCTTAATCTGGGAATTCCGGAACCTGGCTATAATATTCCTAGAGGTTTTCTTTTTGGGATCTTCTTCAGGAGGTGATCGGTGGATTTTTTCAATCTCTATTTTGCCCTCTGGTTCTAAAACATCAGGGCAGTTTTCTTTGAGAACTTCCTGGAGGATGATTTCTAGGTTCTTACTTTGATCATGGCTTTCAGGTAGTCCAATAATTTTAAAATTATCTCTCCTGGATCTATTTTTCAGGTCAGTGGTTTTTCCCATGAGATATTTCACATTGCCTTCTATTCTTTCATTTGTTTGGCTCTGTTTAACAGCATCTTGATTTCTCATAAAGTCATTAGCTTCCATTTGCTCCAATCTAATTCTGAAGCAATGATTCTCCTCAGTGAGCTTTTGAGATTCTTTTTCCATCTGGCAAATTCAGCTTTTTAAGGCATTCTTCTCCTCATTGCCTTTTTGAGCCTCTTTTGCCATTTGAGTCAGTCTGTTTTTTAAGGTATTATTTTCCTCAGTCAGGCTGTTGACTCTCATTTCAGAATTTTCTTGCATCGTTCTCATTTCTCTTCCCAATTTTTCCTCCACTTCTCTTATCTGCTTCTTCAAGGTCCTCTATGGCCTGTAACCAGCTTGTATTTTCCTTTGAAGCTTTTGGTGCAGGAGTTCTGACTTCCCTCTCTTCCTCCTGTTCCATGCTTTGCTCCTTTTTGTCCCCAAAATAGGAGTGTAATGAAATCTGTCTGCTTTGTTTCCTTTGCCTGGTCATGTCTACCCTCAGTCACTTGACCCCTAGGCTTTTTGCCACAGACAGGGGAACTTTCATCCCAAACGCTGGGGTTTTCTCAGCTTCTGGAGGTATTAGATGGGTGCCCTCTCTGAGGTCTCCACACACTCTGGCAAGCTGGACACACACCCCAGGACCTCCACCCTAGACTGCAATCCAAATCCAAGAAGGTTAAAGCAAGAGTGATTACCCCTCAGACTGATGCTTGGTCCTCCTACACTCTTCAGGCCAGGAGCTAAAGCTGCCATGTGGTGCTGACTGCCAGCTGGTGTCTCAGTAGCTTCTCGCCCGGGGGGTAGAAGCCACGCACTCCCACTTACTGGTCCCAAAGTCCAGACTGCACTGACCTCTCACTTTGTCCTTCACATCTGTGTTGATAAATGTGGAAATGGCCACAGCTGCTGCTGATCTGGAGTCCCTCTGGCCGGCGGCTGGTCAGGCCCGCCCTGGGGCTAAAGCTTCGGGGTGGGGCTGGACTCGGCTCCCATAGCTCTTCGCTAGATTCCTGCCGGCCTGGAGGGCTGTCCTCAGTGGGAGGTTAGCTTCTCTGTGTCATTTTGTGGGTTCTGCAGCTCCAAAGTTTGTTTAGAGTCCCCTTTTTACATAGATTGGGGAAGGTGGAAGCCAGAGTCGCGGGAAGGTCGTGCTTCTACTTCTCCATCTTGGCTCTGCCCAAGCTTTCACATTTTCAAAGTAAATTGTATTTGTTCTAGCTATTCCAAACTCAATCAAGTATTTATTAACTACTATGTGCCAGGCTTGGTGCTAGGCCCTGATGATAACAAACACAAAATGAAACAGCTGCTGCCCCCCAGGGACCTTACATCTTCTTGAGAGACATATTTATATATATATATAAGCATACACAGGATAAATAAAAGGTACTTTAGGCAAAGAGGGCATTGGCATTTTGGAGAGGAGGTAAATCAGCAAAGGCTTCACAAAGAAGTTAAAGCTTGCAATGAGTCTTGAAGGAAGTAAGAGATTCTATGATGCTGAAAGACAGAGTAAGAAAATTTCATAGAAAAATGTAAAGAACATTGCCTCTGAAGTCAGAGGACCTTGGTTAAAATTTTGACTCTAATGCTTAATGCCTGTGTAACTTTGGGGAAGTCATTTAATTTGCCTGGGCCTCAGTTCCTCATCTGTAAAACAAGGGAGTTGAATTAAATGACTTAAGTCCCTTCCTGCTCTAGCCTCTATAAGCCAAGACAATCATTGCAAAGGTACATAGACAAGGAGATAGATCATGTGTGAGGAACAGCAAGAATGCCAGTTTGTCTAAATAGCAGAGTATAAGAAGGGGAGTAAATGTAGGAGTTTTATCCTAATGGCAACTGGAAAGTACTGTAATGTATCGAATATAGAAGTGATATGGTTCGATGAGAGCTTTAGAAAGTGACTACGTACAGACCTGATCTAAGGTGGTAGTTGTAGGAACACTGTGAGGACAGATGTTAGAGATATTGTGGTGATAGAAATGGTAGTATTTCATAAATGACTAGATATGTGGGATGAAAAAGAGAATGAGATGTTAAGAACCTAAGAACCCAGGACACTGAGAGAATGGTGATGTCATCAAAAGAAATCATTCGGGAAAGGTGTAGGTTGGGGGCAGGAGAGGAAGAAATAATGAGTTTTGTTTTAGACATTTTGAATTTGGGAGGATTCTTGGCTATCCAGTTTGCAATGTCCAATAGGTAGCTGGTAATAAGGAACAGGAGTTCAGGAAAGAGACTAGGGCTAGATAGAGCTGGGATTAATCTACACTGAACTAAATAAACCAAGGTCACCAAGTAAGAGAATATTAAGAGAGCCCAGAAAATAGGTACATACACAAATATAAAGCATGATATGCATGAAGAGCCAGGAAAGGAAACTAGAAAAGGTCATACAGATAAGAGAAAAATTAGGAGACAGTTATGTCATGAAAACTTATGTGAGAGAGAGAGAGAGAGAGAATCCAAGAAGAATGGATTGTTACCCAATTGTTACCCAATCATACAGATTTAGAAGTCGTTGGCTGTAGAAAGGACTGAAAGGATAAGAGCATCAGATCTGGCAATTAAGAGATCACAGGTAACTCTAGAGACAACAGTTTCAGTTTAGAGACAGAATGAGGGAGAAGTGGAAGCAATAAGTTTAGAAAGCTTTTTCTAAGAATCTGGCTATGGGAGAGATATAGTATGATTGTTTGAGGTGATGGTATGATCTAGCAAATATTTTTAAAAGATCATGGAGACTTGGGCATGTTTGAAGAGGGCAGGGCAGGAACTAGGAGAGGGGGAGAAAGGGAGGGAGAGAGGAAGAGAAGAAGAAAGGGAGAGGGAGGGGGAAGGAAGGGGAGGGAGGGAGAAAGGGGGCAGGGGAGAGAGAGAAAGAG
>NW_027185735.1:5587483-5770330 GCF_028583685.1 Petaurus breviceps papuanus
GAGAGAGAGAGAGAGAGAGAGAGAGAGAGAGGAGAACTGAAGATTATAGAGGAAGAGATGACTGAATTTGTAATCTGAAGAGTGTCTATTTTCTTAGTAAAATATAAGTCAATGACCCCAGCTAGGGGGTGGAAGGAATGGAAGGTGTGACATGGTGATCTTGACTTTGATTCCTGGGAAAATTCTAGAAAGAAAAGCAGTGATTCAAAGCCAATATGACTTCATCAAGACTAGGTTATACAAGACGAAACCCATTTCTTTTTTCTCACAGGATTACTAAAACTAGTAAATGGAAGGATGTTGGAGATATGTTTACCTAGTTTTATCAAAACTTGTGAGAAAGTATTTCATAGTATTCTTAGGAAGAAGATCGGAGTAATATAGATTAGACAACAGTGCAATCATACAGATTCAGAACTGGCTGGGTGTCCTATTCAATGCCAATGCGGCAGAAAGTCTCCAGTGGACTATCCCAGAGAAATATATTTGGCCTTGTGCTGTTTGACATTTTTATCAATGCCTTGGATTAAATCATAGATAGTTTGCACATCACTTTTTTTTTCTTTTTTTGGAGGGAGGAAGGCAGGGCAATCAGGGTTAAGTGACTTGCCCAAGGTCACATGGCTAGTAAGTGTTAAGCGTCTGAGGCCGGATTTAAACCCAGGTCCTCCTGACTCCAGGGCCGGTGCTCTATTCATTGTACCATCTAGTCATCCCAATTGTGCACCATATTTGCAGATGGCACAGAACAAGGAGGAATAGCTAACACACTAGATGATGGAGTTAGAATCTAAGAGACTCTTGATTCAATGGCGATAAAATTAAATTCTTGCACTTGGGTTAAATAAATCAACTTCACAAGTATAAGGTGAGAAAGGCATAGATACTAATTATTCTGAAAAATATCTGAGGGTTTTAGTGGACGACAAGTTGAATGAGTCAATATTGTTATATGGCAGGCAAAAATAAAGGTAATTCAATTTTAGGTTTCATAAAGAGGGGTATAGCTTTCAGGAATAGGAAGGTCATAGTCCCACTGCATTCTGACCTTGTTAGATCTTATCTGGAATGCTATGTTCAATTCTAGGCACCATAATTTAAGGATATTACTAAGTTAGAGTATGTCCAGAGAAGGGCACCCAAGATGGTAAAGGGCTTAGAGACCAAGACATGAAGATAGCTGAAAAAATAGTGTATGTTTAGCTTAGGGAAAAGAAGACTTAGGAAGAATATAATAGTAGTCTTCAAAAATTTGAAGGATAGCCTTTTAAGGATTATTAAGAGCAGTCCTTGTCAGACAAAAATCAAGAAAATTTTTATAATCCTGTCTCTTATGCAGAGTTTCTGCCAGCATTGTTCAATTAAGTATTTAATAAGTACTTATGTCCCAGGCACTATGCTAGGAACAGGGCTATGAAATATTATTTTCCAGACTACAAAACTGGAGTTTGCTATCTAACAAACTTCTTATGTGTATACCAGGACATCTAAAGATTGTTGCAAGCTTGATTTTTTATTGGTGAGGTTCTTACTTCTTTCCCTGTTCCACCTATTTGTCACGTCTCCTCTCAGTTCCTCAGCACTTCCTTTATAATCCTCCCTATTCTGTTACATTTCTATCACACAGCTTGAACTAGGTAGTTTCTGAGTTCCTTTCCAACTTTGCCGTTACATAATATATAGCAGCTAATTTTATTCTCCCTGATATGGCCTGAATCAAATCTGAGGAGAGCCTTATATATATATATATATATTTTTTACACATTTATATTTGTTTTTTTCTCCTTTAATCTCTTCCTAAGGGGTGCCACATATTTCTTTAATACCTGTACAGTCCCTTATTTCTTCCAAAATATCTTACTATAAAAAAAGGGAATCTTTAACCACATAGGACTTACATGTATAAAACATTTATTATATTATATATTTATTTTATTAAACAACTAATTGTTTCAAGACTAGCACTGCAAAAATGAGAAAGTCATATACTTCAAATGAAAGGTCAATGACAACTCTGTACTTAGGGAAATTTACATGGATATTTGTAACAATTATACTTCTTACAGAAGTAAATGAGCATGACGGTCTAGGGTCTGACAAATCCACAGGTGCTGCTACTGGGATCTGTTATCTTTAACATCTCTCAATCTACTGCTTTCTTCCCTACTACCTTCAAATAAAACCTTCACCAAATTACACCATCCCTTCAAGCTATCATCCTCTATATTTCCTCTTTTCCCAGCGAAAAGCTTTCTAAACTCCTTGCTTCCAATTTCTCTCATTCATTCCTCAATCCTTTGCAACCTGACCTCCAATATCATCACTGAACTGAAACTGTACTCCCCAAAGAGAGCAGCTAATACTCACTGTCATTAGTAAGAACTCATTATCTGAAAACAGCTGAACTGGAAAGCAGATTGGCAAAAACTGGATACAGACTAACATTTTACACCATATACCAAGTTAAGCTACAAAATGGGTACATTACTAAGACATAAAGGGTAACATCAAAAACAAATCAGAGGGGCGGCCAGGTAGCACAGTGAGTAAGAGCACTGGCTCCAGTGTTGGGTTGACCTGAGGATCAAATCCGGGCTCAGACACTTAGCACCCACCCAGAAACATCTGGCTGTGTAACCTTGAGCAAGTTACTTAACCCCAATTGCTTAGGGGCGGCCAGGTGGCTCAGCAAGTAAGAGCACTGGCTCCAGTGTCGGGATGACCTGGGGATCAAATCCGGGCTCAGATACTTAGCACCACACCCAGAAATAACTGGCTGTGTAACCTCGAGCAAGTTACTTAACCCCAATTGCTTTAAAAAAAAATCAGAGGAGCAGAGAAGAAATTATCTATTAGACATATAGAAGGCAACATTATCCTTCCCGTCCTCCAGGCTTGCAACCTAGGAGTCATCCTGGGCTCTTCACTGTCTCTCACCCCTCATATCCAATCTGTTGCTAGGGATTGTAATTTCACCTTTGCAACATCTCTCAAATATGCCCCCTTCTTTCCTCTGACTAGCTACCATGCTAGGGGAGGGTCTCATTTCCTCATGCATAGACTATTAAAATACCATGCTGCAAGTCTCTGCCCACTCCAATCCATTTGCCTGAAGCACAGGTTGGACCATCTTACCCTCCTTTTCAAAAAACTCTAGTGGTGCCCTACTGCTTTCATGATTAAATACAGAAGCTCTGTTTGGTATTCAAAGCCCTTCATAACATAGCTGCCTTGTACTTTTCCAGTCTTTTAACACCTTGCTCCTTGCCATATACTCCTTTGATCCAGAGACACTGACTTTCTGGTTATTCCACAAACAAGACATTTCATCTTTCAGTTCTGATCATTTTCTCTGTCTCCAATGTCTGGAACACTCCTCCCTATTCTACTCTACCTACAGACCTCCCTGGCTTCCTTTATGTCCTAACTAAAATCCCTCCTTTTACTAGAAGCCTTTCCTAGCCCCTTTTAATTCCAATGCCTTCCTTCTATTAATCATTTCCTATTTATTCTGTATATAGCTTGCTTTGTTTATATTTGTTTGCATGTTGTCTCCCCCACTGGACTGTAAGCTCCCTGCAAACAGGGACTGTCTTTTGCCTTCTTTTATATCCCCAGAGTTTAGCACAGTGCCTGGCACATAATAAACATTTATTGATTGATCAAATTTTGATTACATAAAATTAAAGAGTTTTTGCAGAAACAAAACTAATTCAGTTAAAATTAGATAAGCAGCAGGTAAATGTGAAAAAAATTCTTGGCAGCAAGTTTCTCTGACAAAGGTTTTATTTCTAAGATATTTAGGGAAATAATTTAAAGAGCCATTCTCCAACTGATAAATGACCAAAGTTGTTTTCAGAGGAATAAATCCAAACTCTTAAGTAATCATATAAAAAATGCTCTAAATCACTAATAAAGAAATACAAATTAAAACAACTCTGAAGTTCTAGCTTACACCCATCAGATTGATTACCCCTACCTACTTCCCTATTCAATAAGCTCCAGTGGTTCCTTATTACCTCCAGAATCAAATATAAAATCCTATATTTAGGTTTTAAGGGTCTTCATAACTCTCCTACCTTTCCTGTCTTCTTATACCTCTACACATCTTGCAGAGTGCAAACAAGACACTGTCTTCTAACTCCAATCATTTTGACTGACTGCTCCCCATGCTCTTCCTCCTCATCTTGTCTCTTGGCTTCCTTGGTTTCATTCAAGTCTTAGTCCTACCTTTTGCAAGAAGGCTTTATCAATCTTCCTTAATCTTAGTGCCTTCCTTTTAAGATTATCTACAACTTATATATATATCCTATTTGTATAAAGTTTGCATGTTGCCTTCCCAATTAAACTGTAAGCTTGAGAGCAGGGACAGTTTGGGGTTGGTTTTTTTGGCCTTTCTTTACATCCTGGGCACTTAGCATTCCTTGGCACACAGCAGATACTTAATAAATGCTTTTGTGGACATTGGAGCTGTGAACTTGTCTAACCTTCTGGAAAGCTATTTGGAATTGTACTCAAAAATCTATTAAACTTAGCATAACCTCTGACCCAGAAACACCACTCCTATGTATATATCCTAAAGAAATGAAAAGAGAAAACTGGAAAGACTTATATTAATAGAAGTAGAGTAAAGTGACCAGAATCAATTTATATGATAACAATATTATAAAGATAAACAACTTGGAAAGACTTGGGAACTCTGGTCAATGCAATGACCAACAACAATCCCAGAGGAGTCATGATGAAGTGCACTACCTATCTCCTGAGAGAGGGGTAATGTTCTCAGAGTACATATTTTGAAATAGATATATTTTTTGGACATGTCCAATGCAGGAATCTGTTTTGCTTGACTATCATATTTGTAAAAGAGAGAAGGTAGATTTTCACTGATAACAAAAAGGAAAATTTAATTAACAAATAAAATAAAATGAGGGGGTTGGAAAAAATCTCAGGTCTTCTATGTTCAATTCTGTTTTATGACAATTATAGGTAATATGGGAACAAAAGTACAAAAAAAGTTACTACATTAAATATATCTCAATTAACTGATATTAAATAAAATATCCTGACCTTATCTACATTAAAGACTTAGATAACACTTATAAAGATTCAAGGATCTTTCAATGCTTAATTCTATTACTTACCCTATAATAAAAACGTGGAATAGATTTGTAGAATGCATTTGCATTTTTTCTACCTCCTTTCCACTCTGTGTAGTATTTTGTAAACAGATCCATTTCTTCATCTTTAAGTTCTTTTTCACTTTTTTTTGCTGATAACATAAAAGACAAACACAGACATACAGATGTATTTAGTACGAAAGATACATTATATAGTCATTTGTGTGGCCATATGTACCTTCTAGTTTCATTGACTTTATTCCTTTCCTATTATATAGCCTGCTAGAAAAAAAAATCTTTTGTAGAACAGTAAAATTTTTATATGTCATTTGGATAAAAGACATTCATGTATAGGCACAAAAGCCCTGGTAATGGAAGCACCTCCCAGACCCCTAGTCCTGCTTCCAGGAGCAGCCCACACAGACATTATCTAGGGAAGCAACTCCCATGGAGAAGAAGCCAGCCAATGCCACCAACTGCCACACACAGGAGAAGCAAGCCAGCATATCTGAAGCAGCAACATATGGTAAAAGAGGAGGAGGAAGCAGCACATGCCAAGCAAGTCAAATCACCATCACCACCAATCATCAAGAAGCTAAGTGGCTAGGTAGAACTGGAGTCAAAAAGAACTGAATTCAAATCCAGCTTCAGATACTTTCTAGCTGTGTGACCCTGGGCAAGTTACTTAACTCCAGTTTCTTCAATTGTAAAATGGGGATAATAATAGCACCTAACAATGCCTGTAGTATAGCAGGTAGTTTTAAGAAATTCTTGTTCCCTTCCCTCTTCCCCAGCCCCTAGCACCTTAAACAGCATTTCCCCTCAGACCACGATGGAGATAGCATAGGACTCTAAGCCTAAGAAATATAGGAATAGCAGTGCCTACTAGACCTGAGTTTAAATCCTACTTCAGACACTTACTAGTTGTGTGACCCTGAGCAAATAACCTGTTTGCCTCAGTTTCCTCAACCGTAAAATGAAGTTAATAACAGCACCTATCTCTTAAGGTTGTTGTAAGGATCAAAAGAGATAATAACTGTAAAGTATTTAGCACAGTGCCTGGCACATAGTAAGCACGATATAAATGTTAGCTATTATTATTAACATTATAGGGAGAAAAAGTGGAGAAGGGACCTTCTTCCTCATAACCACCAGGAACAACTGCTGACCAACTGATTCCAATAGTCAGGTAAGTACAGGGAGTGGCAGCATCTCCCAAACCATCAGTCCTACTTCTAGCCCAACCCTCCTGGCCAGCAAGTGGGGAGGTAACGCCTGTGGAGGAAGGGTCAAATATACCCACCAATTGACAAAAACAGAGCAGATAAGTCAGCCTAACTAAAGCAGAAAGGCACCTTGAGGGAGAGACAGGAGGTATTCAGTGCCAGGCAAGTCAAACCACCACTACCACCCTGACTACCACCTTTCCCTTAGATTCTAATGGAAACAGCTCAGGACTCTGAACCCAAGAGCCTTGAGAATGGCAATGCCTCCAAGCCTGTGGCCTCAGGCATCACCCTGGGAAATAACTCCTGTGAGGAAGAAGCCTGGCAACTGCTCCTACAGGTGCCATGGTCACAGTTCTTGCCACCATAGTCCTTGGAACTGTTGGATAGTTCAACATCAGAAACTGGTATCATTTCATCAGTGGAAATGATGTTTAAAAAAAAAAAGGCATTACCACTTGCTTTGCCATTGTACTCTAAGAACCATAAGATTTTCTCATCTTATATGCTGCTGAAACTTTCCATATGTGTTGTCTTCCCCATTAGAATGTGAGCTCCTTGACTGTCTTTTCTATTTGTATCTCCAGTACTAAGCACAGTGCTTTGAATATGGTAAGCATTTAATAAATGTTTTATTCATTCATTTTTGAATGACATAGCATCTCAGTGGTTTATTTGTTCCATTCAAAAAATATTTCAATCAAAATGTGATATCAACAACGCGATTATTGCCTCTATTGCAAGATTTTTGTCTAGGTCCTATTAATATTATCTAACCAATAAGGTTGTCTTGAGAATCAGATGAGATAATATATGTAAAACATTTTGCAAATCTTAAAGCTCTATACAAACATCAGTTATTAATATTAAATGTAATTTAGACTGATCTCTTCTTTCAATTCATTTTTGGATCCAGCTCATTGTACATTGGTATTAGACACTGTCCTATCCCAGAACCTGCACTATTATATAAATTCCAAGGAGTAGCTTTCCCACTACATGTCCAGACAATAAGCATTTTTCATCCATTTAGTTTTTCATATATGGATTAAGTTAATGTCTTTTGAGTAATCGAAAGTACACTTCTGGTACCTGACAGAATCAACAAAACACATGCATAATGTATAAAGCAAAGGTAAACAAAAAAAAAGGTAAAGTCTAGAATGATAAGTTTGGAATTCTTATTGTGAAGAAACTTAAATGTCAGTAAGTCAGTCAACAACATTTATTAAGTACCTACTATGTGTTAAGTACTGCCCTAAGCACTGGAGATACAAATATGAAAAAAGAAAGACATCGCTTGTCCTCAAGGAGCTTACAATCTAAAGTAGGAAGACTGCACAAAAGGAAGCTGAAAAAACACACAAAAAGAAACTGAAAAGCCTGGGGAGGAAGGTGCTGTGGAAGGTACCCAATACGGGGGCACAGTGGAAAAATCAGAAAAGTTCCAAAGTTGTACAGCTGTGTGAGAAATGAGCTGAGCTCCCTCCTTAAATAGAGATTTTGGAGTTCATAGTTCTCACTTCAAATCAGACGGATAGTGATGAAGTAGAATACCAAATAGGATCTTACAGGATGAGACTTTCCTAATAATTCTTGGGGCATGGTAGAAAAGACAGAGGAGAGGAGATTGTATTTTATTCTAAAGGCAATGAGATGCCACTGAAGCTTTTTGAGAGATCAAACTAACATGGTCAGACCTGCACTTTAGGAATATCTATCTATTGGACAGGATATGAATTTGGATGGACTGAATATAAAGACTTACTCCTGAAATGCAAACTGATGTACAAGATGGTTCATATCAGAATTGAAAAGGTGGAGAACAATGGGTTGGACTGCCTTTAGCAAACTGCAGGATTCCTTTGACCCCAAGCTTCCCAAGAAACAAAAGTCAATCTCTTTCATAAATGAATGTTGCTAGACAACAATGATACATGGAATATTACAATTTCCAAATATTAAAAATTAATTTCACTCAGAGGGGAACTGGTTAGGTAGAGTGTGGTGGAGAGAGGGCATACACTATGAATGTGACCAATGAGGAATTTCAAAGAAGACAACATAGAAACAACTAACTATATACAAAAAAAGCATAAGCAGGAAGAATAGGTAGTAGTCTCAGAAAGGCACTAAGACTGAAGAGGACTGGAAGCCAGGGGGCAGTGAAGTGAAGGGAGAGAATTCCAGGTATTAGGGGTGTAAAAACATTCAGAATTGAAAGAGAAGAGCGTCACATAGAAACATTAAGGTTAGTAGCACTCAACGGCAGAGTATATGAAACGCAAAAAGGGTGTAAGGAGACCAGAAACGTAGGAAGGAACAAGATAATAAAGGACTTTAGGAGTTAAACAGAAGACTTTGTCCTGGAAGTAGTGAGTCCCTAGAGTTTATGAGATAGGGTCAGACCTGCATTTTAGGAACATTAACTTGACAGCTGAGTGGATGACAGAATGGATGAGGGAGAGGCCTGAGGCAGGGAGAACAACCAAGAGGGTATCGAAATCTAGACTTGAGGTAATGAGGGCCTATACCGGGGCGGCTGCCATGTCAGTAGAGGGAAGGGGGCATAAACCAGAGGCATTAGGAAGGTTGAAATGACAGCCCTTAAAGAGTTTGATTGGCTTTTGGCAGGGAGAGAAAGAGGGAAGAGTCAAGGATGACAACTTAGGTGGCAAGTCTGGAGGCCTGTCTAATATTCCCTAGCACTTAGGGGTACTAAGAGGCCACAAGAGTACCCCAAGTATTCCAAGCCTTGGGTGTTGCCTTGGAAAGGGGGCGCACGCCTCCACGGGCGGTCTCTCCCGCGCTTCTGCAAGAGCTCCCAGAGCCTAAAGGGCACACGTGGAAAAGCAGAGAAAGCCCAAGCCCACCTATTACCAGCACTGGGAGCCCGGCCTCCCCTAAAGGAGTCCCTCCCCCCAGGCCCGCGCCCAGGGGCCCAAGCTGCACACCTCCCGCGGCGGCTCCGGGAAACCGAGGACTACCGGAACGGGCAGCCTCGGCTGGCGCCGCCCGCCCCTGCCTCCCCGACCTCTCTGTGGCCGCCTAACTCCTAGTACTCACAATTTGGGGCTGCTAACCGTCTGCGAAGCACCTCTCTCCAGTCCATAGATGAATCCCTGCGTGGTGCCTCAGACCGTGGCTCTTCCCTAACGGCTGCGCAGTCAATCAGTCTCTACAGCCCCCTAAGCAGGCCACCGTAGTCATTTGGGAGGGGGGCGGGGCAGGGAAAGGAGGGAGGCCCCGAGAAGGAAGATGACGCTTGTCGTCCATCTTAGGTAAGGGCGAAAGTCTCGGCGGAGAGGGACGTCGGAGTTAACGAGCGACCACCCAAGAGAAGGCCGATTATTCGCCGGGTTCTAAGACAGAAAGTATAGAAGGCGGATGAATTTCTTATCCCAACCCCACGCAGTGAGCGTTAGCTACCCTCTACGCGATTTTCTCCTAAAGAGCGGGCGTCTCTTTTTCTTTCTCGTGTTTTATAGCTCCATAATCGTCACGTGAGGCCGCTTCAGGAAGCGTGCGTGCCGGGCGCGACTTCTGCCCAAGGCTCTGTTTCCCTGCCGCTGCTGCCAGCCCCTTCATGGTGAGTTCCTCGTCAGTGGAGATGGGGTTTGGTTGTGGTTAACTGTGGGTCTCTGGGACTAGAAGAGATTCGACCACAAGAGGGACTCAACCAACTGCCTCTGCTCGCTAGGGAAGTGGACTTAGGGAGTCTGAAACTGCTTGATGGCAGATGGTTGGTTATTTTTTCCGTTTCTCTATTCGACCCAGTGACCCACAATCTACCCCATCCGTACCCAGAGGTTGGGCTGTAAGGCATTTTGGGAAAGGTAGTTTCTGCGTTTTTGACTTTTTCCTTTAAACTTTCTTTTCTTTTCAACCTAAGATTTCCATTCTCTCCCTCTTCCCTCCCCAAGCGCCCGTTAAGAAATTAAGGGGAAAAAAACCCGTTTTACAAGCCTATATAGTCAAGCAAAGCAAATTACCTATTGGCCAAAAAAAAATAGAAAATGGTCACCATCTGCATGCACTCTGTCAGGAGGTGGGTGTCAGCATTTCAGTGTAAGTCCCCTGGGATTGGAGTTGCTGGGCGTTTTTTTTTCTTTTCCTTTTAGAAAAAGTACTTTGGCAGGTAGTTTCTAGAATCGCATAGGATGTTATCATGAGACAAAAATTGATGCTTAAATTAAAAAAAAAGTCTTCCCCTAATTTGGAATAACATTCCACATGAAGGTTACTGCATTTAGATGCTGGGAGGCCCCAGTTCTTAGTAGGGGTAAGTTTCCACCAGCTTTTTACTTAAGGTAATTGATTGAGGGTAGCCGAGATTCTCATTAATGTTGGTGGAGCATTAGGACCTGCTGAGATCAGCTTTCATATGAGGTTTCCCAGTAGGTAGCAAAATGTAGGTGTTGAACCCAAATCTCAGTTCTGATGTAACTGTCTGAAGCCTTAAGGTCACTTGGTCACTCTTGAGTTTCAGTTTGCTTTAAATGTAAAATGGAAATAATACTTCTAGTTTATATTGGAACCCCAGTTCAAATCCCAGATCTGATGTATCACTGTAAGCAAGTCCCTTAACCTTTCTAGACCTGTTTCCTCATCTGTAAAATGGGAGTAGGAGGTGAGGGTGTAGGAATTAGATAACCCCTAAAGGCCCCTCCAGCTTTAAATCTGATTTATTTCCTAACATTTAGTCTAAACTTCTTATTTTGGACGTAAAGAAAAATGACATCTACAAGGTTACATTTGTAGTAAATGTAGTAAGCTATGATTGGAACTGAACTTAATGAGAGGAAGGAATATCCATCTTCTTTTTCCTAATTACTGACACCACTTTTTAAAGATTTTAGCTAGCGGGGGAGTCAAGATGGCAGAGTAGAAGCAGGACCTCCCCAAGGCTCCGGCTCCCACCTTCCCCAATCCATGTAAAAAGGGGACTCTAAACAAACTTTGGAGCTGCAGAACCCACAAAATGACACAGAGAAGCTAACCTCCTGCTGAGGACAGCCCTGAAGGCCAGCAGAAATCAGCCAACACAGGGATCAAGGAGCCAAGCACAGCCCCACCCCGAAGCTTTAGCCCCAGGGTGGGCCTGACCAGCCGCCGGCCAGAGGGACTCCAGATCAGCAGCAGCTGTGGCCATTTCCACATTTATCAACACAGATGTGAAGGACAAAGTGAGAGGTCAGTGCAGTCTGGACTTTGGGACCAGTAAGTGGGAGTGCGTGGCTTCTACCCCCCGGGCGAGAAGCTACTGAGACACCAGCTGGCAGTCAGCACCACATGGCAGCTTTAGCTCCTGGCCTGAAGAGTGTAGGAGGACCAAGCATCAGTCTGAGGGGTAATCACTCTTGCTTTAACCTTCTTGGATTTGGATTGCAGTCTAGGGTGGTGGTCCTGGGGTGTGTGTCCAGCTTGCCAGAGTGTGTGGAGACCTCAGAGAGGGCACCCATCTAATACCTCCAGAAGCTGAGAAAACCCCAGCGTTTGGGATGAAAGTTCCCCTGTCTGTGGCAAAAAGCCTAGGGGTCAAGTGACTGAGGGTAGACATGACCAGGCAAAGGAAACAAAGCAGACAGATTTCATTACACTCCTATTTTGGGGACAAAAAGGAGCAAAGCATGGAACAGGAGGAAGAGAGGGAAGTCAGAACTCCTGCACCAAAAGCTTCAAAGGAAAATACAAGCTGGTTACAGGCCATAGAGGACCTTGAAGAAGCAGATAAGAGAAGTGGAGGAAAAATTGGGAAGAGAAATGAGAACGATGCAAGAAAATTCTGAAATGAGAGTCAACAGCCTGACTGAGGAAAATAATACCTTAAAAAACAGACTGACTCAAATGGCAAAAGAGGCTCAAAAAGGCAATGAGGAGAAGAATGCCTTAAAAAGCTGAATTTGCCAGATGGAAAAAGAATCTCAAAAGCTCACTGAGGAGAATCATTGCTTCAGAATTAGATTGGAGCAAATGGAAGCTAATGACTTTATGAGAAATCAAGATGCTGTTAAACAGAGCCAAACAAATGAAAGAATAGAAGGCAATGTGAAATATCTCATGGGAAAAACCACTGACCTGAAAAATAGATCCAGGAGAGATAATTTTAAAATTATTGGACTACCTGAAAGCCATGATCAAAGTAAGAACCTAGAAATCATCCTCCAGGAAGTTCTCAAAGAAAACTGCCCTGATGTTTTAGAACCAGAGGGCAAAATAGAGATTGAAAAAATCCACCGATCACCTCCTGAAGAAGATCCCAAAAAGAAAACCTCTAGGAATATTATAGCCAGGTTCCGGAATTCCCAGATTAAGGAGAGAATATTACAAGCAGCCAGGAAGAAACAATTTGAATATTGTGGAAACACAATCAGGATAACCCAGGATCTCGCAGCTTTGACACTGAGGGATCGAAGGACTTGGAATATGATATTCGGGAGGACAAAGGAGCTGGGATTAAAACCAAGAGTCACCTACCCAGCAAAACTGAGTATCATGTTTCAGGGGAAAATATGGTCATTCAGTGGAATAGAGGACTTTCAAGCATTCTTGCTGAAAAAACCAGAGTTGAATAGAAAATTTGACATTCAGATACAAGAAGCAAGAGAAGCATGAGAAGGTAAACAGGGAAAAGAAATCCTAAGGAACTTATCAAAGTTGAACTATTAACATTCCTACATGGAAAAACAATAATTGTAACTTATGAAACTTTTTTCAGTAGTTGAAGGGAATAGAAATATATATATATATCTGTCTATGTATGAGGGTATATGGGTATATGAATACATATGTGAATGTGTGTATATATGTTTACAGATATACATAGATAGAGGGCACAGGACCAAGTTAACAGGAAGGGATGATACTTAAGAGGTGAGAGAGGAATATAATGAGAGGAGATGGGGAGAGACAGAATGAGAGACTATCTCATATAGAAGAGGCAAGAGAAAATGGTTACAATGGGGGGGAAGAATAGGAAGGCAAAAGGGAATGGGTCAGCCTTATTCCCATTGAATTTGACTTGAGGGGGGAATGAAATACACACTAAATAGGGTATCTCACCCTCCAGGAGAGTAGGGGGGGAAGGGGATGAGAGAGGGGATGATGGAAGGGAAGGCAGGCTGGGGGGGAGGGAAGTTGGAAGCACCCACTTTTGAAAAGGGACAAGATCAAAGTAGAGAATAGAACAAGTGGGAGGTGGGATAGGAGGAAGGGAAATATAGTCAGTCTTTTACAATATATCTACTATGTTATTGTTTTGCATTAGCCACACATGTACAACCTATAGTGAACTGCTTATCTTCCCAGTAAGGGTGGGTGGCACAGGACGAAGGGAATGAATCTGGAATTCAAAGTTTTAAAATAAAATATTCAAAAATATATATATATATACTATTATTAATACTATTTTACATGTAATTGGGAAATAAGACATACAGGCACTGGGGCATAGAGATGCACTGGAAAAGTCGAAAGGGTTATGGGAGAGAGCAGACTGGAGGAGGGGATATCCTGTGGGACTGCTATTTTGGGTCGGTGGGTAGGAGAAAAACGGGGAGAAAATTTGTAACTCAAAATCTGGTGGAAATGAGTGATGTAAATCATAAGTTAATAAGGCATTTAAAAAAAAAGATTTTAGCTAGGTGTGGAAGTGGCTAGAGCACTCAGACTGGAGTCAGGAAGACCTAAGTTCAAATGTGAACTCAAACACTTACTAGTTGTATGACTCTGGGCAGGTCACTTATCCCTATTTGCCTCAGTTTCCTTATCTGTAAAGTTAACTGGAGAAGGAAATGGCAAACCATGCCAGTATCTTTCAAAATACTAATCAAGAAAACTCCAAATGGGGCCACAAAAAGTTACAACTGAAGAACAATAACTAAATTTATCAGTGTCTGGTTGCACTTCAGGCCTCGATGTTTTGGGGATATGAGGACCTGAGCAGAGCTAGGCCCCATATGCATTAGATACTTTGACTTTCTTGACTTACTTATGATCTCTTAATTGCAAAATCTTGTAGTGTTTTCTTCAGTGTTCCTCTTTCTGCTTCATTTGACACTCCCAGATACTTTCTTCTGTGAGTTTATATGATGTCACTTGGTTTGCCTCCACTTGTCTAACCACTTTTCCTCGGTCTTCTTTGCTAGTTCATAACCATTATCATGGTCCTTCAGTGTGTGTTCCCCAAGGTTCTGTCCTGGGTTCTTTTCTCCCTTGCTGGCCACATCAACTCTGACAGATTTGCATGTCTCAGGAAATGACTTACAGATTTCTGTCTCCAGTTCTAATCTCTTCTCTCTGCCTCTGTTTCACATCACCAAGGTTTATTAGATCTCAAACTGGATATCCTGGAAACATCTCAAACTCAAGGTGTCCAAAAGAGAACTCATTATTGTCTTCCTTACTCCTCTAAACCTTACACTCTTCTTCCAAACTTAACAGCTATTGTGCTATTTAAAAAGTTCAAAAGGCATAATTTCTGGGTAATTTAATTATTTTATTAATAATGCTAGCCTGTTTATCAATAAAAAAGTCATTTGGCCATCTCTCTTAGACCAAAGACTCTTCTTGGCAGTAGGCTTACAGTTTATATGCCCTTGGAAGACTAGATATTTCTGAGGGTAGCAATCAACTCTGATTAGAATGAGAGACTGGGCTATGTTACAATGAGGTCTTTGGTTATGTGACTTGGATCACCCAAATATTGGTCAGTGAGACTTAGCAGTTTACTATCAGCTGTTGGACAAAAGAGAAAATCAATGTTTTCCCAGATCGGAGTGAACGCAATGAGCAGGAATTAGCCTAAACTTAGAAGTTCTCTTTACTGTCTTTGATTAGATGTAGGCCTGGGAAAATCTTTCAGTAAGATCTTCCATAGTGGTTGATTTCTGAATGAGAAAGCAGAAAAAAGGAAAAACCTTGATTCTGATTCAATACTTTGTAACACAAGAGAGAAATAATAGTTTCTCTCACTGGTCTCTCAGATTCAAAACTTTTACTTCAAATTTACTCTGACTTCACTTGTCCAATCTTGCCATTTCTGTCTCTACAACATTTCTCATATTTGACCTCTTTTTAAACAGTCACTAACTTAGTTTGGCCACTCATCCCTTCGTACCTGGCTATTCGTTCCAATGGTCTCCTTGAGACAGGTAGTGCAGGAATAGAGCACTGGGCCTGGAGTAAGGTAGACCTGACTTCAAACCTGGCCTCAGCCGCTCACTAGCTGTGTGAACCAGGGCAGGTTACTTAACTTTGTCTCAGTTTTCTCAACTGTAAAATGGAGATAATAATAGTTCATGTCTCCCAGGGTTATCATAAGGATCAAGTGTAGTAGAGTGCCTAGCACAGTGCCTGGCACATAGTAAGGACTTACTAAATGCTTCTTTCCTTTCTTCCTAACTGCCAGCCTCTTAACACTCCAGTCCATCCTCCAACTCTGCTACCAAAGAGATTTACCTTAATTTCAGATCTGACCATCATACCCCTACCAAGTAAAATCCATTAGCTCCCTATTGTTTCTAGGATTAAATAGGAACTGTTTAGCTTTCTGAGCCCTTTACAATTCTGACCCAGTTTATCTTTCAACCTCATTGGACACTACTCCCTTTCCTGCACTCTTCAATCCAGGCAAAAAAGACTGTGTTCCTCATACACAGCATTCACTCTCCCATCTCTGTCTTTGTACCCCCATACCTGGAATGTACTCTTTTTTTACTTCTGTCTCACATAATTCCTCTTCAAGGTGGAGCCCAAACAACTTTCTTTATGAAGTCTTTCCCTCTCTCAAACTTGTAGTTATGCTTTGTATTTATTCTATACACTTATATATGTACTTGTTATCTCCCTTTCCCCTTTTTTGTGTTGTCTTCCTCTCCCACTCACCCCTCTAGTATATAAACTCCTTGCAAATAAGAATTATTTAATTCTTTTCATATTTTCAACACTTAGCTTAGTTCCTGGTATGTAATAGGTACTTAATAAATACTAGTTGATTGGCTGACTGTGGGAATCCCTGTCTGGTCCCATATTGGATGCTTCCAGCAAGTGACAGCTTTTTTAAGATCTGGAACTCAACCAAGTGGGCCCCTAGGTGGCATGCCTTCAGTGTAATGGTTATTGTGATGATCAGATGAGGTAATATATGTAAGTGCTTTGCAGACCTTACGGCACTATATGAACATTAGTTATTATCTCTGTACATTTCTTTTCCCCCACCAGACTGAACTCCAAACTCTCAAACAAGGTCTGTTATATAAACTTTATACTGCTTCCCCAACTTTAAATAAACAATAAATATTTATTAAGTACATATGTTCCAGGCATTGGGCTGGGGATACAAATGTTAAAAAGATAGTCACTACCCTCAAGGAGCTTACAGTCTAACATGGAAAGACAACACATAAAAGGAAGCTAAAAATGGGTAGAGGGGAAGGAAGGTAGTAGCCCATTTGAGGACATACTGAAGAAGTTAATCAGAGAAGTCCCAAAGATAAGGAATGCAGAGATGCCTGGGCTGAAGTCTCTCATTAAACGGAGGTTTGGCATTCATGGCCCCATCCTCCAATCAAAAGTTGAAATTAGTGGTGAGGTGGAGTTCCAGGGTTGATGAGATCTCATAAGATGATGAAGTTATCACAATAATGAACTTCCTGGGACTGGTGGAGAAGTCCCAAAATTGTATAGACAAGTGAGAAATGAAGAATATAATCACAGTGCTTGAATTGAGCCTTTTGTAAGATTGCTGTAATTTTGTAAGATTTTGTGACTAGATGGGGTACTGATTTTACTATGTGTTTTTTATTTTTAGGTTCTCTGACTGGCTTATAAGGAAATAACTCTCATTTGGAGTCAGAAGACCGAAGTTCAAATCATGGTCTACCACTCACTCTGTGACCTTCAGAAAGTGATTTAACCTCTCTGGGCCTCAGTTTCCTCATCTGTAAAATGAAGGAGTTGGACTAGATGACTTCTAAGGCCACTTGCAGCTCTAAATCTACAATCCTATGAACCTCTAAACTCTATTACCTAGAAGAACCTTAGCTTTAAGCAGAGTGCTCTGCTCCAGATAGATCAATCACCCTTACCTGCAGTTAGATATTTGGGGTTCTCCTTACAAAGAAAGGACTTTAACTTTTTTTCATTGAAAAACTGAACATTTCTCATCTCAGAATTGGCCTGTTTTCATCCCCTCACGATCCTCTTCCCATCCTTGTATTGTTGTACTTAATCAGTCCCTGGATCTCTCTCTCCATCCTGGATGATGACTCTCCTTTTGTCTTTATGTCGGAGTTTGCAGATGCTTTGGAAGAACAGATTGTATCAGGGACCAAGTCCCAGGAACCAAACATTCTCTGTTTTATACTCCTATTTTCACTTTAGTAAGAAAGAGCAGAGATATTTTTCTCTTACTTTACCATTTCTGCAAAATACCAAAGCAACTAAATTGCTAATTTCCAAGGCCATATCTAGTAGCAACAGTGGTAAGAACAGAAGTAAGCAAGAATCTTCTGTTTCTCTTCATCCCTTGTTTTCTGCTGGAACTGCAAAGAAGAAGTCAGAGATGTTTGGGTATAAGAAAGATCAACAAAACTGTTTACCCTTTAGCAGCCCTGTGTTACTCCCAAAAAATCCTTTGAATTCAGAAGAATGGGAGAAAGTAAAGGAAAATTTTGAACAAAAAGACATTTTTGAAAATTGGATGATGACACAGATGATCAAATATAATTGCTCTATAGATATTGCAAAATCCCTGCTGTCTTGGATAGCTAAGAAAAATAATGGTATTGTGGGATATAAGCTGCTTGTTGGGTACTTGACTTTGTGTGTTTCTCAGAGCCACACAACAGAGGTTGTTGATGTCTATGAAATTATGAAGACCAGGTACAGAACTCTAGAACCTGAAGGTTATACTCTTCTCATCCGGGGATTAATACATTCAGATAGGTGGAGAGAGACCCTGAGCCTGTTAGAAGATATCAAAAAAGTCATGTCTCCTTCAAAAAAGAATTATGGTGACTGTATCAAAGGAGCTCTTCTTCACCAAGAAGTGAACTTAGCTTGGAATCTGTATCTTGAAATGCTTAATCATAGAATAATTCCCAATTGGGAAACTTTTCAGGCTTTCTTTGACTTTGCAAAAGGTGTGAATAATAATCAATTTGAAGGAAGACTCTTAGACATCCTTTTATATCTAAGACACAATCAAATGTATCCCACTGAACCCTTTGCCCAGAGTATAAAAGCATGGTTTGAGAGGTAAGTTGTGATTTTTAAAAAAAAGGTATAAAACATTTCTACCCCAGACTAAGTAGTACTTTTTGATAGTTGTTCATTGTAATCATCTGTAGCATTTAGATTCCACATTTCTTGCATCTCCTAATTGTTTTTAGTACTAGTAACAAACCTAAACTATGCTAGTTTCTAGCTTTGCAATAAGAAAGAAAATTATTTATTTTGAACCTTTTTCTCCTTTCTCTTAATCCAATTTATCCAACTTTGAGTTTAATTAAGGTGGTTAATTTTTGTTGTTTTTTTTTTTTTTAGCTCAGGTGCTTGGAGTGAGTAAGAGGAAAAGGGAAGTAGAATTTGGCTGAAACTTTTTCTTAGGTTCCTCAAAGGCTTCCGTAGCTTCAGGATAGCATGCCATTGTCTCTTTATTTTCAGCACTTCACAATTACATAATTATATGTCATAATTTCAGTGTGTTTTGTTGGAACAGCTTTGAACTGGACAGAGAATATTTAAAGAGTTAAGCTATTTAAGAATCTACAACTAGAGATTTTATTCTTGGATTTTCCCATATTTTCATGGCTTTTTTCTCCTCTTTTTTACATGTTTCCCCCCCTTTTTTTCTGTTGCTTTCACTGGCTTTAAAAATAATATGCTCCAGGGTGCAAGAGTTGGAGCATCAGGGAATGTGGGGTGCTGAATGAAGGAGGCTATTTAAAGACTGTTGATGGAGCCTTTGAAAAAAAATGTTTTCTAAAAAAATCTGTTCATATCTTTTTTTTCTTACTTTGTCTAATTTATTTCCTTCTTCAAAAGAAATTATCCTTTTAATTCCACAATTAAGTGTTTGCTATGGTTCACGATGGTAGACCCTGGTTGTACAGTGACAAAAATGACAGTCTTTCCTTCATGGTGTCTGCTTTCTACTCTGTGTATACAATATGTGTCCATGTATAATAGAAATTAAATTGAGAGAGAGAGAGAGAAAGAGCACAAATTGTTGGGGTTACTGAAGGCTTTTCAAAGGAGGTGGTACCTAAGTTGAATCTTGAGATAATTCAAGGATTCTCGGAGGTAGAAATGAAGAGGAAGTACGTGCAAGGAATGGGATTTGGGAGATGGAAGATTAATTTTGTAATAGGCTATAAAGGAACTAATATTTCTGTTTGGTAGACTAGATTTCGTGGTGTGTAGCATCATGTGTTAAAACTGTAAAAGTTCATAAGATCTGGATTGTAGAGGTTCTCAGATGCTAGACTGAAGGATTTATATTGTATCCCACTGCCTTGTCTGTTCTGTAGGTTTTCAATTCTCTTGCATGTTTTAGCTCAGGAAATGGGAATTATATCTCTTTTGATTTTGTCTTTTGGTCAGGGTATCCTAAGCAGACCTTTGAAGTAGTAATAAATAAGAAGTGAATTTACTATATTCAAAACATTGCTTAGGTATATTGGTTGAGTACAGGAATTGTAAGAGTTTCTTTTCCACACTCACTGGGAAGAAGCACATGAAAGTTAAACAGTGTGAGAGGGTTAATTGTTATATACAGTTGCTGATTGGTACCAATAAAAAATGTTAATACTGATAAAGGAGAGATTACTCTGGAATGAAGTGATGTGGGAGGGTTTTGAGATTCAGGTTATGAGACAACTTAGTATAAACAACTCAGTTCAACTACTTCCTACACAATACTATTGAGAAAGATATGGAGAGGGTTAGGGAATAATAGTAATAATAGTTAACATTCATCTCTTTAAGGTTTCAAAAGCACTGGGCATAAATTATCTCATTTGAGTCTCCTAACAACTTTGTAAGATAGATATCAATAGTATTTTCTCTTTTGAGGGAATCTGGAACTGTGCTTTAATCTTTGTGGGCAATTCCCCAATTCAATTTGATCCAATAAATTTTGATTAATTCTTTATACTGAGATAAAATATGGAGATAAAGAAAAAATGAAACAGTCCCTACACTTGAGAGGAGTATATTCAAAATAAATAAAAGGTGATGTCAAAGAGAGGATGCTAATATCTAGAAAAGTCAGAAAAGCCCTGATGTGGAATTTAGTACCTAAACTGTGCTTTGAAAAAGGCTAGTGATTATATGAGACAGAGATGAGGAAAGGGTACATTCTAAATATGGGGAACCACTTGTGCAAAGGCATGGAGACAAGAGAGGGAATGTGATACATGCCAAGGTGCTAAAACTAGGTGACCAGAATGGTTTGGGAAGCAGATGAGTTTAATCTTGAAGATTACAGATTCAAGATTCCTATGAGAAAGGAAGTTGGAGATATCCAGTGGGTAGTTAGAAATAGAGGACTGGAGTTCAGGAGAGAAGTTATGGCTAAATTTATAGATTTTGGAATTGTCTTTATAGAGATGGTACTTGAATCTTTTTGAGCTTGTGAGATCAATAAGGGAGAAACGAGGTGGGTCTAGTGGAGAACCTTTGGATCACCCACCCATAGCAGATGTTCTATCTAGTAAGGAAACTGAAAAATAATGCTTACACAGGTTACATAGAGAATAGAGACAAGGGGACAGGGATCAAGTAGAATGATAAATGAGAAAAGGCAGTTAAGAACTGGCAGTTAAGAGATTGTGAGCAATCTTCAAGAGAGCAGAGGTGGTGTGGGAATTAGCCATGTTGCAAGGGGTTAAAAACTGAAGAAAACTGGTAAAAAAAAAAAATAGTGGCAACAGGTGCAGAAATCAGTTCTAGTAGTTTGGCTGTAAAAGGGAAAAGATAACAGGACAGTATTTTGGAGGAATAGCAGGGTCAAGTGAAATGGAGTTTTTTTTGTGTGTTAGTCAAAGCATAAAAACACAACTCTGATCACTGCAGTGTAATTGTCACAGCAAGGTTTTCATTACAAAATAAATATTTAGACATTTCTCAACGATAATACCATTCTGTCATTTTCTCACATGATTATCAACTAATCAACAAGTATTAAGTGCCTGCTGTGTGCCAGGCACAGATTGTGCTAAGCAGTAGGGATACAAGTACAAAGAACAAAACCCTGTTCACAAAGACCTTTCATCCCAATGGGATAGACAATTACATGTAAAAATGCATCAAAAATATGAAGGTAATAAACACAAATATGTACAAAGTAGTTAAGTATAATGTAGTTTGGGAGAGAGACCACTAGCAATTGGGGGAAAACTTTATGTGGAACATAGAGCTTAAACTGTATCTTCAAGGAAGAGAAGATAGAAGTAAAGGAGGAAAGAATACGTTCTAAATTATCTCTTAGAGGTGAGGATTATACATTCTAGGCATTGAAGATGGCCAGTACTAAGGTATAGGAGATGAAGCCCGGTCTTTTTTGTGTGTGATTAAGAAATACTTAATGAAATAAATATAAATTGTTATGCGATAAAACATAGACATTACATTTTAAAACTAAGTCACTGTGCACCCCTAAGGGATCCTTTTGTATGGTTTAGTGGCCCCTGTTTCTACTTGAGTTTGATAACACTATCCTAAGGGATCATGCACCTGCAGTTGCCAAAGTGATATTCTTAATACACAGGTGTGGCCATGTCACTCCCTGGCTTAGTAAATTCCAATGGTTTCCTATTACTTCTTTTTTATTTAACTTTTTTTTTTTTTAAGCAATTGGGGTTAAGTAACTTGCTCAGGGTTACACGGCCAGGTGTTTCTGGGTGGGTGCTAAATGTCTGAGCCCGGATTTGATCCCAAGTCATCCCGACATGACTCTGGGGCCGGTGTTCTTACTGTGCTACTTGGCCGCCCCTTTTTTTTAACTTAAAAAAAATATATAATCTTTTATTTATTTATTTTTAGTTTTCAACATTAATTTCCACAAGATTTTGAGTTACAAATTTTTCTGTCTATCCTACCCCCCGCCCGAAGATATCAAGCCTACTGAATATCCCTTCCCCATCCCCCCCACAACTTTCTATTAGGGTAAGATGGATTTCTATAACCCCAGTGCTCCTATATCTTATTTACCAGTTGCGCATAAAAAACAATTTTTTTTATTTTTTATTTTTATTTTTTGCCTTTTGGAGGGCAATTGGGGTTAAGTAACTTACCCAAGATTACACGGCTAGTTTTTTTTTGTGTGTGGGTACCTGGTCCCAAGTTCCGTTCCGGCCTCAGACACTTAACTCACTGAACCACCTAGCCGCCCCTAAAAACAATTTTTTTTAACATTTGTTTTTAAAACTTTGAACTTCTTTCCCTTCTTCCCTCCTCACCCACCCCCATTGGGAAGACAAGCAATTCAATATAGGCTGTATATGTGTAGTTACATAAAACGTTTCCATAGTAGTTCTGCTGTGAAAGACTAACTATATTTCCCTGCTTCCTATCCCACCCCCCACTTATTCTGTTTTCTACTTTGACCCTGTCCCTTTTTAAAAGTGTTTGCTTCTAACTACCCTCTCCCCTAATCTTCTCCTCCCTTCTATCATCCCCCCTCTTGTCCCCTTCCCCCTACTTTCCTGCAGGGTAAGATACCCAATTGAGTGTGTATGTTATTTCCTCCTTAAGCCAAATTCAGTGAGAGTAAGGAAAGTTTCACCTTCCTGCTCTTCCACCCCATTGTAACAGTTTTCTCTTGCCTCTTTTACATGTGATAATTTACCCTATTCTGTATCTCCCTTTCTCCTCCCATTATATTCCTCTCACATCTTAATTTTATTATATTTTTAGATATCATCCCTTCATATTCAATTGGTCCTGTGCCCTCTGTCTATGTATACATGTACACACATATACACAAACTCACATATATGTATTTATACACACATATACCCTCATACAAATATATGTGTGCATACATATATATATATAAATACATATATATATATATTCCCTTCAATTATCCTCATATTGAGAAAAGTCTCATGAGTTACAATTCTCGTTTTTCCATGTAGGAATGTAAATAGTTCAACTTTGATAAGTTCCTTATGATTTCTTTTTCCTGTTTACCTTCTCATGCTTCTCTTAATTCTTGTATTTGAAAGTTAAATTTCCTGTTCAGCTCTGGTTTTTTCATCAAGAATACTTGAAAGTCCACTATTTCATTGAATGACCATATTTTCCCCTGAAGCATTATACTCAGTTTTGCTGGGTAGGTGATTCTTGGTTTTAATCCTAGTTCCTTTGACCTCAAGAATATCATATTCCAAGCCCTTTGTTGATCCCTTAATGTAGAAGCTGTTAGATCTTGTATTATCCTGATTGTGTTCCCACAATACTCAAATTGTTTCTTCCTGACAGCTTATAATATTTTCTTCTTGACCTGGTGTAATGGTAATAGAAATTTGAAGATCTTCCCTGCCCCTTAATAAGCCTAAATTGAAGTTGAGGGCCTTTCCTGATTTGAAAACATATTCTGCTACCAGTAGGCTGAATGTGCTCACCTGGAGCCTGTAGTGGGAGGCTTGTTTTTCAGGAAAGAACAACTTTTGTTACTTTGTAGTCAAGTGGGTAATGAGGGTTGTGATGTTCTCTGATCCTGGAGAGGGTTATGCATACCTCTGAAGCAAGGTTTTGTTTTGGGGCTCACTTGGGTAAGAGTGATGTGATTTGGCTAGATGAGACTCTGGGCAGCCATTGAGCCCTGGGCTTTGAAAACACAAATGTTGGTGCTTCTCTCTCTGGTGACTAACTAGGTATGGATGTAATGGCTGGATAGGATAGGTAGAAGCCCTGTCTGCTTAATTGTGTTATTTTCTGTTGTAACTTTTGTTTGTACTCTCTCTGAAGTTCAGCTGCTGACTTTGTCCCCTGAACTAGGTAAATGATATATGTTTGATTGATTAAAGTAAGATTGTTAACACTTTTTGAGTTGCTTTCCTTTAGAAAAGCAGATCAAAGAACCTGTGCTAGCAGCCATCCTGAGTATGCTAGGGTTCATGCTGCTGCACCTGGGAACTCTAGAATTTGGCTATGATATTCCTAGTTTTCTTTTTGGGATCTTTTTCAAGAGGTAATCGGTGAATTCCTTCAATTTCTATTTTACCCTCTGGTTCTAAACTATCAGGGCAATTTTCCTTGAGAATTTCTTGAAGGATGATGTCCAGGTTCTTTTTTTGATCATGGCTTTCAGGTATTCCAATAATTTTTATATCTCTCCTGGATCTATTTTCCAGGTCAATTGTTTTTCTGATAAGATGTTTCACATGGTTTTCTATTTTTTCATTCTTTTGGATCTGTTTTGTAATATCTTGACTACTCATAAAGTCTTTCGCTTCCATTTGCTCCATTCTGATTTTGAAGGAATTATTTTCTTCAGTGAGCTTTTGAAGTTCCTTTTCCATCTGGCCAATTCTGCTTTTTAAGGCATTCTTTTCTTTACTAGCTTTTTGGGCTTCTTTTGACATTTGAGTTAGTCTATTTTTTAAGGTATTATTCTCTTCAGTATTTTTGGTGTCACCTTTAGCAGGCTGTTGATTCGTTTTTCATGACTTTCTTGCACCATTCTTATTTCTCTTCCCAATTTTTCTACGACTTCTCTTACTTGATTTTCAAAATCCTTCTTGAGCTCCTCCATGGCCTGTAACCAGTTCATATTTTTCTTCGAAGCTTTTGATGCAGGAGTTTTGACTTTGTTGTCTTCTTCTGGTTCCATGTTTTGGTCCTTTATGCCCCAAAAAAGGATTCTTTGGTCTGATTGCACTAACTCTGCTTTCTCTTCTTGCCAACCAATTACCTGACTTTTGAGTTCTTTGCCATGGTAGAACTCTGCTTCCAGATTGCTGAGGAGCTATGAGGAGCGGCCCTCTCTACAGCAACCACAAGCTCTGGATGCTGGTGTTCCTCACCCCAGGACCACCACCCAAGACTGCAACTAGATCCAAGTAGTCAAAGCAAGAGTGATTACCTTCTGAATGATCACTTGGTCCCCCTACAATCTACAATCCAGGAGCTTTGGAGGCAGCAGCTGTAGCCACCATGCCTTTAACCTCTCACTCTGGGGGCAGGGCCCAGACCATGCTCTTCTCTCACCCGGTTTTTACAGTTTCCTACTGACCTTTTCCTTTCTCTTTGGTGTTTATGGGTTGAGAAGTCTGGAAACTGCCACAGCTGCTGGTTGATTCACTCTCCTGAAGTCTGCTCTGGCTGGTCTGGGCCACTGGTCATGACCACCTGGGCCCACCAGGCTTACACAGTACTGTGCTCAGCTCCCAGCCCGGTGTGATAGACCCTTCCTGTGGGCCTGCCAGTTTGCCTTCAGTGAGATATTTATTTCTCTCTTGTCACTGTGTGGGTTCTGTGGCCCTAAAATTTGTTTAGAGTCGTATTTTACAGGTATTAGAGGTGGTTGGTGCAGGAGCTCACCCAAGTTCCTGCTTTTACTCTGCCATCTTGTCTCCACCCCTGTGAACCCCTGTCTTAGAGAAAGAGAAAGAAGGCCAGTTCAGAGTGCAGAAAGGAGAATAATGTCCATTGAGTCTCAAAAGACAAGTTGTGGCCAGGTTCTGTAAAGATTTAAAAGCTAAACAGAAATTTTTATATTTGTTTCTAGAGAAAATAGGAAACTACTAGTAAAGGCTGAGTAAGACAGGTCTTTTTTTTTAAGGAAGATTACTTTGGCAACATCATAGAATATAGACCAGAGAGGTGAGAGAATTGAAGCAGGCAAACCAATGATGAGACTAGTACAGTAATCTAGGTGAGAGTAGATGAGGGTCTGAACTGAGTTGGTAGCCATGTGAGTAGAGAAAGGATCAGATTCAAGAAATGTTATGAAGTTGAACCAGCAAGATTTGATTGGATATGTGGAGTGAGAGTGAGCAATCAAGGATAATACCCAGGTTATGAACCTAGGAGATTGTAAAGATGTTGGTGCCTTTGACAGGAAGAGGGAATGAGTTTAAAGTATTGCTGGGAAATCCCTTAGATGATGCAAGAATGAATTTGAGAGAGAAAGCTAGTCATCTGCATAAAGATGATAGTTATATTCATGTTAACTGAGGATACTGAAGGAATATGGAGGAAGAAGGGGGAAAGGTCCAGGACCAAACCCTGCTGGAAGGCCTATAATTAGGTGCCATTAGATGGATAATGAACCAGCACAGGAGACTGAGGAGGAGCAGATAGGAGAGTGGTGACAGAAAAAAAATAAAAGAAGGGAATATTCAGGAAGAGAAGGCAGTCAACAGTGTCAAATGAAACAGGTTGAGGATGATTAGGACTGAGAAAAGATCATCAGATTTAGACAGGAGACCAAAGGAAACTGGAGAGAACGGTTTCAGTTCAGTGATGAAATCAGAAGTCAGACTATAAAAGTAGAGGAGTGACTGTTAAGAGAAAAGGAAGTGAAGACAGCACATGTGTGCAACTTTGTCAAGGAATTTTTCTGAGAAAGAGAGGAAAGATATAGGGTAATAATTGCTTGGGGATAGTAAAGTCTAATGAAGGGTTTATAAGGGTAAAAAGAATTGAAATAAGGGAATAAGCATTTATTTTGCTCCTATTGTGTGCCAAAGGGCAGGGAGGTGGTGCAATGGCTATAGTTCAGGGCCTACATTTAGGAAGACTCATCTCCTTAAGTTCAAATCTGACCTCAAATACTTACCAGCTGTGTGACCCTGAACAAGTTACTTAACCCTCTTTGCCTCCATTTCTTCCTCTGGAAAATGACTTGGGAAAGGAGATGGCAAACCACTCTAGTATCTTTGTAAAAAAAAAACAAAATGGGGGTCACAGAGAGACACAACTGAAATGGCTAAACAACAACAACAAACTATGTGTTAGGTACTGTGATAAGTGCTTTACAAAATCCTCATGACAGTCCCATGATGTCAGTGCTGTTATTGTCTTCGTTTTGCAGTTGAGGAAACTGAGACACATAGAGGTCAAGTGACTTGCCCAGGGCCACATAGCTAGTAAATTTCTGAGGTTGGATTTGAACTCCGGTCTTTTCTAACTCCAGGCCCCGGGGTGGGGAACCTTGTAGCTTCGAGGCCACATGTGGCCCTCTAGATCCTCAACTGTAGCCATTTGACTGAATAGAAACTTGGATATATGGATTGAGAGTGAGGATTCAGTCAAAGGGCCACACTTAAGGACCTAGAGGGCCACATGTGTGCTAGCACCCAAACTGGTTGATGGGGAGGAAGTCCACATAGGAATAGGAGAGGAGTTCTGGTAGTTTTGAAATGAAATGAAGAGAATGGGAGCTCATATCTAATGACCTCGCTTTTTTTTCCCCCATAAAATAAGCAAGACATGAGCTAAAGGTGCAGGAGGAAAAGGTATGAGAGTTTGGGGAAGAAAAAATGTTTTGGACTCTGTCTGACTCAAGCTAGTCCCCCGGTAGTTTAAGTGTAGGAACAAAATTAATCACTTGGAGGCCATTCAGCAGTTGTGTTGAAGATTTACTTAACCAGAGAAGAATATTCAACAAGAATAGGCACTGAGAATCCCTTGAGTTTATTTAACTTGTTGAAGCTCCTTTCCTAGTACACTAGTTGTGCATCTTTAGCACCCGCACCACTACCATGTGCTCCTACCACTGAAGAGAAGGTTTGAAATACCTTCCCTGGGGTATAAGAGAATCAGTTAGGGAGGAATAAAAGGACTGCTTTGCTTAATTCTCAATATTCCCTTCTTTTCCTTTTCTAGATTTTCTTCTCTAAAACCAGTTTCTAGAATCTTCTCTGGCATTTGCCCTAGTCTTTTTTTTAAAGTTATATTGAAATCTGTTTTTCTTTATTTAGATCAGTGGTTCTCAAATTGTGGTCTGCTTGGGAGTCTGTGAGACCCTTGAAAGGAATCTGTAAGGTCATAAACTATTTTGGATTTCTGTTGCAGTAAATGTCAGTACATAAAACATATGGTAAGAAATAGGTTGATCAATGGAACAGTTTAGCACTTACCTACTACCAAATTGTTTTGATAATTGCTGCTCTGTAGTATAGTTTGAGAATTGCTACTGCTAGACCTTTTTTTTTCAAGTGCTTTATTAACTTCTGATTTAATCATTCATTTCCACCAGATTTTGAGTTACAAATTTTCTCCCCGCTTTTTCCCTACCCACCCCCCAAAGTAGCAGTCCCACAGGATATCCCCTCCTCCAATCTGCTCTCTCCCATATTTTCTCCCATACCCCTTTCGACTTTTCCAGTGGATCTCTATGCCCCAGTGCCTGTATATCTTATTTCCCAATTACATATAAAATAGTATTGATAATAGTATACACACACACACACACACACACACACACATATACATATGTATATTCATATTTGAATATTAGATTTTAAAACTTTGAATTCCAGATTCATTCCCTTCTTTCCTTGTCTCCCACCCTTACTGGGAAGATAAGCAGTTCAGTATAGGATGTACATGTGTGGCTAATGCAAAACAATAACATAGTAGATATATTGTAAGACTGACTATATTTCCCTCCCTCCTATCCCACCTCCCACTTGTTCTATTCTCTACTTTGATCCCATCTCTTTTCAAAAGTGGGTGCTTCCAACTTCCCTCCCCCCAGCCTGCCCTCTCTTCCATCGTCCTCCTTCTCATCCCCTTCCCCCTCCTACTCTCCTGGAGGGTGAGATACCCATTTCGTGTGTATTTCATTCCCTTCTCAAGCCAAATTCAATGGGAATAAGGCTGACCCATTCCCTTTTGCCTTCCTATTCTTCCCCTCCATTGTAACCATTTCCCTTTGCCTCTTCTGTATGAGATAGTTAACCCCATTCTGTCTCTCCCCATCTCCTCTCATTATATTCCTCTCTCACCTCTTAATTTCACCTTTTAAGTATCATATGTGGGGCTGGGCTTGGCTCCCAGAGCACTGTGCTGGATTCCTGCCAGCCTGCCAGCCTGTTCTCAGTGGGAGGTTAGCTTCTCTGTGTCATTTTGTGGGTTCTGCAGCTCCAAAGTTTGTTTAGAGTCCCCTTTTTACATGGATTGGGGAATGTGGAAGCCAGAGCAGCAGGGAGGTCCTGCTTCTACTTCGCGCTAGACCTCTTTCTTAACCAGCTCTTTTTTTTATTAATTCCCTTGAGATTTTTAACTTTTGTTCTTCCAGATGAATTTTGTTATCTTTTTCTAACTGTATAAAGTAGGCCATTGGTAATTTGGTATGGCACTGAATAAGTAAATTAATTTAAGTCATATTATCATTTTTATTATATTGCTTGACCTGCCCATGGACAATTAATATTTCTCTAATTATTTAGATCCATCTTTATTTGTATAAAGAGTGTTTTGTAACTGTTCACATAGTTCTGATGTGTGTCTTAGTAGGTAGACCCCTCCCCCACATATTTCATATTTTCTGTAATTATTTTAAATGGAATTCCTCATTCTTATATTAGATTTGGTTGGTAATATAGGAATGCTAATGATTTGTGAAGACTTATACCTTATAGCTTTGATAAAGTTGTTAATTTTATCAGTCAGTTTTTTATTTGACACTATGGTTCCCTAAGTAAACTATCTTATCAAATAAAAAAACTAATAATAATGTTTGTTGCCTAAATTTTTTTTTTCTTATTCCTATTGCTAGCATTTCTAACACCATATTGAATGCTAATGGTGATAATAGACATCCTTGCTTTACCCATGATCTTACTAGAAAGGCTGCTAGCTTTTCCTCATTACAGAAAATTCTGGCTCTTAGTTTTAGATAGCTGTTACTTGCCAGATTATGGAAAGATCCTCTTTTTTTCTGCTATTTTTAGCTTGAATGAGCATTGAATCTTGTTAAAAAGCCTTTTCTGCATCTACTGATAAAAATGAAAAGATTTTTGTTGTTTTTGTTATTAACGTGGTCAGTTCTGTTTATAATTTTCCTAATATTGAACCACTTCTGCATTTCTTACATAAATAAAACAAAATCCTGAATTTTTTTTGTGATATATTGCTTCATTGTCCTTGCTAATAATTTATTTAAAACTTTTATATGAATATTCATTAGGAATGTTGGTCTATAGTTTTTTCTTTCAGTTTTCACTCTCCTTGCTTTAGGTATCAAGAACATATTTTTGTTCTTGTTGTTTTGGGAATTTTTGTATCAGAAAGAATTTGATAGGATCCCTTCTTTCCCTATTTCTTCAAAAAGTTTATGTAATACTGAAATTAAATATTAATTTACAAATCTGTCTAGTGGGGGGGGGATTTGGGAATTCATTTTTGGCTTGTTCACAGTTTATTTTTCTGAGTCTGGTTTATTTCCTTATTTCCTATTCTTTTAATCTGGGCATTTTATAATTTGTAAAATATTCATCCATTTCGTTTATATTAATTTAGATTGTCAGCTCTAATTGACATATCATTGGGCAAAATAGCTCCTAGAAACTTCTTTTATTTTTTTCCCCCTTTGGCTGTGAATTTACTTTTTTTTTTCCATTTTTTTTACTAGTAATTGATTTTTTTTAAATATAGCTAATGGTTTGTCTTTTTTTAAGTTCCCTGTTTTATTTATTAATTCAGTAGTTTCTTTGCTTTCAACTTTGTTGATTTTCAGGATTTCTACTTTAGTGTTTAGGTCAGGGTTTTTAATTTTTAGTTTTCCAATTTTTTTAGTTGCATGCCCAATTCATTTAGCTTCTCTTTCTTTTGTTAAAAGTGTCTAGAGATGGAAATTTTCCCCTAAGGGCAATTCTGTTTGTATCCCCAAAGTTATAATATATTTTCTTTTTTTTTTTTTTTAAATAATTTTTTCACTTTTTTTTCACAATTACATATAAAAAATTTTTGGCATTCATTTTGAAAAATTTTGAGTTTCAACTTCCCACCTTCTCCTTCCCCCCCAAAAAAGTCATACAGTTTGATACAGATTATACATATAGAGTCATGAAAAGCATATTTCCATATTAACTATGTTGCAAAGGAATACACAGAGAAAAAAATACAGTAAAAAAAAAGTATGCTTTGATTCACATTCAGTCTCAATTAGTTCTTTCTCCAGGTGAAAGGCATTATTTTTCATCATAAGTCCTTTGGGATTGTCTTGGATCATTATATTGCTGAGGCAAAGTGAAGCAAGCAGAACCAGGAGAACATTATACACAGTAACAGCAATATTGTATGATAATCAGCTGTGAATGACTTCACTCTTCTCGGCAATAGAGTGATTTAAGACAGTTCCAAATGACTCATGATGAAAAATGCTATCCACCTACCGAGGAAAAACTAATGGAGTCTGAATGTAGACCAAAGTATACTGTTTATCACTTTTATTTTTTCCATGGTGTGGATTTTTGGGGAAGAGCTTTCTCTGTTTTCTTTCACAGCATGACTGATGTGGAGGTATGTTTTGCATGATTGCACATGTATAGCTTATATCAAGTTGCTTTCCATCTCAGAGAGGGAAAAAGAGAGGAACGAAGAGAATTTTGAACTCAGAATTTTTAAGAGCAAGTGTTGGGAATTGGCTTTAAATGCAATTGGGAAAAAATAAAATATAAAAATAAGCATTTGCAGTTAATCATCATATAATTGCTATTAATGTATACAGTGTTACTCTGGTTCTGCTCACTTAACTTTATATAAGTTTCATATAAGACTTTCCAGGTTTTTCTGAAATCATTCTGCTCATAATTTCTCAATAGCACAATAGTATATCAAAATCATATACCTGTAGCACCAATGCAATATTCACAGTGCCAGTGGTCAATATAAATATGCCTACATAATGCTTAATCACAAAATATAACAGGCTCTCTGTATTGAAGATAGAAGGAAAACATTTATTCAGACACTAAAAACCGAATCCCAAAATCAGTAACCCAATTCCATTAAAGTTAGCAAAGAAGTTAATAAACCATAACAGTACAGAGAGCCACAGCATCTGTTAGCCTTCCCGCAAACCAACATTTACACACAAACCTGTCTCTGTGGGATGCGTCCTCTCCTCCCTCCAGGCTAGCTGCTTTTACTCCCAGTTTCCTGTAGGTTCTGCTCAACTCTTCAGCAAACTCCTCCCACCACAGGTTCTATGTAATTACATTCAGCCTATTAGGGGGCAGGGTATACCTTCAAAACAGGGAAGGTCTTCAAATTCCCTTAGGCTTATTAAGGGGCAAGGAAGATCTTCAAATTACCATTACAGTTCCACAATTTGTTCAATCATTCCACAATTGATGGACGTCCCCTTAATTCCCAGTTCTTTGCCACCATAAAAAGGGCTACTGTAAATATTTTTGTACATATAGTTCCTTTTTTCTTCGATCTCTACTAAGGCTACCGACTTGGTAGTGGTATTGCTGGGTCAAAGGATATGCACAATTTTCTATCCCTTTGGGCATAGTACCAAATTGTTCTCCAGAATGATTGGATCAATTCACATCTAGGAAAATAGTGCCTTTCTGTACTAATTTTTCAACATCCCCTCCAACATTTGTTATTTTTCTTTTCTGTAGTGTTAACCAATCTACTAGATGTGAGGTAGTATCTCAAGTTGTTTTAATTTGCATTTTTTTTAAAGCAATTGGGGTTAAGTAACTTGCTTAAGGTTACAGGGCCAGTTATTTTGTGTGGGTGTTAAGTATCTGAGGCTGGAACCAATCCCAGGTCTCCCAACACTGGGGCCAGCGCTCCCACCCTGCGTCACCTGACCACCCCAATTTGCATTTTTCTAATCAGAATTTATTTAGAGCATTTTTTTAATAGTGAGTATAAATGGTTTTGATTTCTTCATCTGAAAACTGCCAATTCATATCCTTTAATGATTTATCAGTTGGGGAATGATTCATATTCTTATAGGTTTGACTCAGTTCTCTATATTTTGAGAAATGAGGCCTTTATCAGAAAAATTTGCTATAAAAAATTGTTTTTCCAATTTTCCTGTTTTCCTTCTAATCTTGGCTGCATAGGACTTGTTTGTACAAAACCTCTTTAATCTAATGTAATCAAAATTATCTGTTTGATTCCTCACAGTGCTCTTGATCCTTTGTTTATTCACAGATTGTTCTCCTATGATATCTCCCTTTACATCCATTTTGACCTTGTCTTGGTAAATAACTTTAGGTATTGGTCAATGCCCAATTTCTTTTTTTTAATGTTTTTCTTTTTTAAGAATATTTGTTTACTATTAGTTTACAACATTCAATTCCACAAGTTTTTGAGTTCCAGATTTTCTCACTTCTCCTCCCCCTTGTCCCTCCATGGCAGTATGTAATTCAATATAGGTTCTACAATACCTTCACCTTCAAGTTGTAAAGAATTATAACCAATGGAATGAAAACCAAGAAAGAAAACAAAACAAAAGAGAGAGCAAGTAGTTTGCTTCAATCTGCATTCATACTCTGTGGTTCTTTCTCTGGATATGGATATCCCTTAACATCATGAGTCTTTTGGAGTTGTCTTCTAACCTTGTATTACTGAGAGGAACTCAGTCTATTAGTTAGTGGTCACACATATGATGTGTCTGTAATTATGTACAAAGTTCTCCTGGTTCTGCTCTCCTCACTTAGCATCAGTTTATATAAGTCCATAGGCTCCTCATTTCTTATAGCACAATAGTATTCCATTATGTTCATATACTACAACTTGTTTAGCCATTCCCCAATTGATGGGCATCCCCTTGATTTCTAATTCTTTAACACCACAAAAAGATATATATATATATCTGCTATAAATATTTTTGTACATATATGTCCTTTTCTCACTTGTATGATCTCTTTGGGATACAGCCCTAGAAGTGGGTTTTGATTTGCATTTCTCTGATCAATAGTGACTTAGAACATTTTTTCATATGCTTATATGTATATATGTACATATATATATATATATATATATATATCTTTATTTTCTTCTTTTGAAAACTGCCTGTTCTTCAGAATATCAAGGGAATTAAGGAAAAGAAATACTAGGGAAGGTGGCCTAGCCATAGCAGATTTTAATCTGTACTATAAAGCAACAGTCATCAAAACTACTTGGTACTGGCTGAGGAATAAAGTAGTGGATCAGTGGAATAGATGAGGTTCAGGAGACACAGCAGTCAATGACTTTAGTAATCTACTGTTTGATAAACCCAAAGACCCCAGCTTTTGGGATAAGAACTTACTATTTGACAAAAACTGCTGGAAAAACTGGAAAACAGTATGGCATGGCCAAAACTGGGCATAGACCCATATCCTACACCATATACCAAAATAAAGTCTGAATGGGTGCATGCTCCAGGTATAAAGGCTGATACTGTAAACATTCTGAGAGAGCAAGGAATAATTTGCCTGTCAGATTTATGGAGAAGGGAAGATTTTATGACCAAACAAGAGTTAGCATTTTGAAATGCAAAATAGATAATTTTGATTACATTAAATCGAAAAGTTTCTATACAGATAAAGACAATGTAACCAAGATTAAGAGGAAAGTGGAAAATTGGGAGACTTTTTACGACTGTCTCTGATAAAGGCCTCATTTCTAAAATATACAGAGAACTGAGTCAAATCAATAAGAATACAAGTCATTCCCCAATTGATAAATGGTCAAAGGATATGAACAGGCAGTTTTCAAAGGAAATTAAAGATATCTATAAGCATATGAAAAAATGCTCTAAATCACTGTTGACTAGAAAAATGCAAATCAAAACAACTCTGAGGTACCACATCTCACCAGTCAGATTGGCTAAGATGACAAAAAGGGAAATGATAAATGCTGGAGAGGATGTGGGAAAATTGGAAAACTAACGCATTGTTGGTGGAGTTGTGAACTGATTAAACAAATCTGGAGAGCAATCTGGAACTATGCCCAAAAGGCTATAAATAAGTGTATACCCTTAGAACCAGCAATACCACTTCTAGGGCTGTATCCCAAAGAGATCACAGAAGTGGGAAAAGGACCCATTTGTACAAAAATATTTATAGCAGCTCCTTTTGTGGTGGCAAAGAATTGGAAATCAAGGGGGGATGCCCATCAATTGGGGAATGGCTAAACAAGTTGTGGTATATGAATATAATGGAATACTATTGTGCTATAAGAAATGGGGAGCCAAGGTGGCTAGATGGTGCAGTGAATAGAGCACCGGCCCTGGAGTCAGAAGCACCTGAGTTCAAATCCAGACTCATACACTTAACACACATCAAAAAAAAAATCTAGCTGTGTGACCTTGGGCAAGTCACTTAACCCCAATTGCCCTACCCCCCCCCCAAAAAAGCAATGAGGAGCCTACAAACTTCATAATAACCTGGAGAGACTTATATAAACTGATGCTGAGTGAGGAGAGCAGAACCAGGAGAACTTTGTACACAATTACAGATACATCATATTGTGACCACTAACTTTGATAAACTGGGTTCCTCTCAGTAATGCAAGTTTTACAACAACTCCAAAAGACTCATGATGGAAAACCCAGAGAAAGAACTGTACAAAGTTTGAATGCAGATTCAAGCAAACTACTTGCTTTCTCTTTTTTATGTTTCTTCTTTCTCATTGTTGACTCCATTGGTTATAATCCTTCTTTACAACATGACTAATGTTTAATGTGAAGGTTTTTGTAGATCCTATATTTGATTGCATGCTACCATGGGGGTTAGGGGGGAGGAGAGAAAGGGAGAGAAAATTTAAAACTCAAGAGATTGTGGAACTTAATATTGTAAACCAAAAATAAATAAATTTAAATGTAATTTTTTTTAAAAAAAAGAAAACTGCCTGTTCATATCTTTTGACCATTTATCAATTGGGGAATGACTTGTATTCTTATGAATTTGACTCAGTTCTCTGTATGTTTTAGAAATGAGGCTTTTATCAGAGATGCTGGTTGTAAAAATTCTTTCCCAATTTTCTGCTTCACTCCTAATCTTGGTTACATTAGCTTTGTATAAAAACTCTTCAGTGTAATCAAAGTTATCCATTTTGTACTTTGTTATGCTCTCTGTCTCTTGTTTTGTCATAAATTCTTCCATTCTCCATAAATTTGACAGGTAAACATTTCCTTTTTCTCCCAGAATGCTTAAAGTATCAGCCTTTATATCCAGAGTGTGCACCCACTTAGGCTTTATTTTGGTATACAGTGTAAGATACTGGTCTATGCCCAGTTTTGGCCATGCTGTTTTCCCGTTTTCCCAGCAGTTTTTGTCAAATACTGAGTTCTTATCCCAAAAGTTGGAATCTTTGGATTTATCAAATAGTATATTACTGGCTACCGTGGCAGTAGATCATTGGCTACCGTGTCTCTTCTGTTCGACTGATCTACCACTCTATTCCTCAACCAGTACCAAGTTGTTTTGATGACTGCTGCTCTATTATATAGTTTAAAATCTGGTATGGCTAGGCCATCTCCCCTAGCATTTCTTTTCATTAATTCCCTTGATATTCTGGACTTTTTGTTCTTCCAGACAAATTTTGTTACTATTTTTTCTAAGCTCTATAAAGTAATTTTTTTGGCAGTTTGATCAATGCCCAATTTCTGCAAAACAGTGCTGTGTCCAAAGGGAATGTACATTTTAATCTCTGAAATTTCTTTTTGTTTTGATTTTTTTCTTTTAGAGAGCAACTTAACCCCAAATCACTGAAATCTTAGATCAAGCCCTACTTGGTGATTGACTCAGAATGAATGTAAATAACAATTATTTGTTTTGGCCAGAAACCCTAAGGGCCTGCCCTCCAAAATCTAATTTTTTTTTTTTTAAGAGGTCACTTTTTACCTTGTTTTTTATTTAGCTTTAATCATTCGAACTGAGACCTGTTAAAGACCTTACCTTGAAAAGGCCAAGGTCCCCCACTGCATCCTGGGCTATCTCCAGTTGTCCTGATCCCGATCCATATCTGACCCCTAGACCCAGAGGGTTCCAGGTGATAAAGTGAGACTGCTCAGCCCTCCCTCACTTAAATCCAATTCACTTGCATGTCATGGCATTAACTCCCTGATGTCATGGTCCTATTTGAGGAGGAAGGGAAAACAGCAGCAGCAACTTCTGTGTATTCTGTGTCTACTCTTTTCCATTGATCTACTTTTCTATTTCTTAGCTAGTACCACATAGTTTTGATGTGGAAAGAAATCATCCATAAAATAGAAATAGGTAGTAAAATGAATTTGAAATCAGAACCTGCAATATGTTGTTTATAAGAAAATTAAAATTAAAGATATACATAGTTAAAATAAAGAAGTGGAGTAAAATTTATTACACTTAACCTGATGTAAAAAAAAAGGGTAGCAAAAATAATCTCAAAGTTAAGCTAAAATAGATATAATTAAAAGAAATAAACAGAGAAACTCCACTATGTTTCAACAATATTATTCAGTATTGTTTTAGAAATGTTAGAAGAGGGGCGGCTAGGTGGCGCAGTGAGTAGAGCACCTGCCCTAAAGTCAGGAGGACCTGAGTTCAGCACTTACTAGACCAGTTTCCCTAATGAATATTGATACAAAAATTTTAACTCAAATACTGACAAGGTGATTAAAGCAATATATCACAAAAATCACATACTATGACCAGGTGGCATTTATACCAGGAATGTAGGTTTAGGTCAGTATTAGAAAAACTATTGGCATAATTAACTGTATCAGTATAATCAACTTTATCAATTAAAAAAACAACAAAAATCATGTGATTATCTCAATAGATGCAGAAAAAGTTTTTGAGAAAATATAACACTGATTCATATTAAAAACAAAAACACTGGAAAGCATAGGAATAAATGGAGCTTTCCTTAAATGATAAGTATCTGAAACTATCAGCAAATGTCATATTTATTGGGATAAGCTAGAACCCTTCCCAATAAGATCCAGGTGAAGCCAGGATATCCATTATCACCACAGTCTGCCTATTAAGCCTACTGAGGGAAGGGGCAGGTATGCAGGACAGTAAGAACACTTACAGTAAAGGAGAATTGGCAATATAATTTTAATTGAACTGTTTTCCAGAAATGATTTTTAATATTTCTTTTTCACTCCATTTTTTGTCAAATTTTAAAGTCCTAAATTATGACCAATTTTTTTTGAAAGTGCAATAACTAAGAAATATGTATGCACTTTTCTCTTGTTATTAGATTATCTCCTAAGGTCTAACTTTTAAAAATTCTATCCAAGACATTACTTCTTTTTTGATTAGATTTATCTAGGTCTAAGAACAATAAAATGAGGACCCAATTAGTATAATATTCCTATTTCTCCCTGTAACTCATATAACTTTGCCTTTAACCATATAGTTGTTATGCTATTTTACTCATATATGTTTAGTATTGATATTAATTCATTGTCTGTGGTCCTTAGGGAAATTTTAGTTTCCCTAAATTTGGATTCAGTTATCATCTGCATGCTGGTGACTCACAAATCTACTTATCCAGCCCTAACTTATCTATTGTCTTGCATCTTCAGCTGCTTATCAGACAATTCAGACTGGATATCTCATAGACATCTTAAATTCATCACATCCAAAACGTAACTCATTACCTTCCTCCTAAAACTTTCCCCCCTTCCACACTTCACAATTACTGTCAAGAGTGCCACTGCCCTCCCAGTCCCCCAGGTTCCTAATCTAGATCATCCTCTGTGCCTCTCTTTCTCTTCCTACCCATATCCTATCTGTAGGTAAGGCTGGTCTATTTCACCTTTTCAACTTTTCTCTAATTTTCCTCCTTTATCTCTTCTGATACTTCCACCACCCTGAAATGGACCTTCATTTGCCCACATCTGGACCAATGCGGTAACCTGCAATGAATATAATAGGTATGGCCATCAGAAGTCTCTCCTTGCTTTAGCCATCAAAGTGATTTTTTTTTAAAGCAATTGGGGTTAAGTAACTTGCCCAAGGTTACACAGCCAGTTATTTTGTGTGGGTGTTAAGTATCTGAGGCTGGAACCAATCCCGGGTCTTCCCACCAGGGCCCGTGCTCTTACTCACTGTGCCACCTAGCCACCCCTCGTTTTCTATTTATACTGTGATATAGCTTGTTTGTATATACTTGTTTATGTGTTGTTGCCTCCATTAAATTGTGAAATTAAGGGCAAAAACTATTTTTTGTCATTCTTTGTATCCTCAGCACTGGATATGCTACCTAGTACAGAGCAAGTACCTAATAAATGCTAATCATATGTAACTTGATTTATTGTATAAATGCTAACTTTTGGAGGGATTTCAGGAAGATAAGGGCACTGGGGCAGTGTTGGTTGGTATGTAAATTGTTCTGAACCATTCTGGAAAACATTTTCAAACTATGCCCAAAAAGTTATTAAACTCTATACCCCTTGACCCAGCCATACCACTACTGAGATTATCTCAGCTATATCAAAGGAAGAAGGAAAAGCTCCATATGTTTGGAAATATTTATAGCAGCTCTTTTGGACTTAATTAAGAACTAGAAACAAAGACAGATGACTCATTGTGGGTGCTTGTAAATTGGGGGATGACTAAACAAATTACAATATAGAAATGTAAAGCAATATTGTTGCCCCTTAAAAAAATAATGTCCGGAGACAGTTTTATACAAACCTGGTGAATCTTTTGTGAACTATTTTAGAGTGGTGAGCAGAACCCAGAGGACAATTTATACAATATCAACATTGTAAAGAAAAACAATTTTGCAAAACTAAGAATTCTCATTAATACAATGCCCAACCACAATGATAAAATACACTATTTTCTGACATCGAGTTGATAAACTAATATGGTGGAAAATGAGTCATAAATTTTTATGCCTCAGCAATGTGGATATTTGTTTTCTTTGACTATACATATCTTATACGAGGGTTTTAGTTTTCTTTCTTTAAATTTTGAGTTGAGGCAGAGAGTGAATAGAGATGACATCTATTTTTTCTAAAAGCAAAGTTTTGTGGCATAACTTACAATCCTCTTTATTTGTTCCACTTCAAATGTGGAAACTTTTTAACTTTAATGTTTAGCTTTAGAATTTTTTAAAAAAACCTTTGAAATATTTATTTTTAGATCTTGGTACATTTATTGTATTTTCTATTTATTACATTATGTTTCTCCTTTTTACATTATTTCCCTTATGTTCTTAACTTTTTCCAGATGAATTTTGTTTTACATGGTTTTATGTCATGATTGGGTACAGTAGCAAATTTGTAAATTAATTTAGGTAGTACTGTCATTTATATCGGTTTAAATTAACTATGAATAACAGATATCTTTACCATTATTTGTCTTTCCTTTTTAATTTATTTTAATTTTGAACTTTAAAAAAAACCTTCTTCCATATGTAGAACCAAACACAAAAAGAGGATTATATAATAAACCATGACTTTCCATTTTTTATTGTTTATGGTATAACATATAATAAGTTCTACAAATTACATTCAAAACTCTTGCTTGTCTGTTTTTCCTTCTCAAGTTCCTTATGTTTTGCTCTATTGAATTTAAAAATATTTTAGTGGCTCTTTCTTTTTTGGGGAAGGGGGGAGGGCATCAGTATTACAACTATACTCTGTGACTGGGAAGCTGGACCACTTCTGCCTGCATCAATCTTCTGATCTGGTCAGCATAATGTAGGTTCTTAGTTAAGTGTCCCTAAGCAACAAGTAGAAGCAACAAGAACTGGGAAGTCAGAGAGCTAGGTTTAAACAATGGCAATAAAGTTTTCCCACATTTCCCATAATTGAATAAAATTTTCTCACAAGGCAAAAATTGAACTACACCCATTATTAAATTGAAAGGGAACTGAGCTAGCTCCAGAATTGAGTCACAAAGATAGTCAGTATGGTTCACTCAATTCCCACAATACCCTCAATTAGATAGCAAAATGAACCATCCATTGTAGTGCTCACGTACAAAAATTTTGTCTCTTTCGGGACCTCATATCCTCCACCTTTGTGTTCAAGAGGTGGATAACAATTTTTCATAGATTTTCTGGAACATGGTTCTTCATTGCATCAGTCAAAGTTCTTAAGTCTTACAAAATTATTTGTTTTTTGCGATATTGTTGTCCATATATAAATTGTTCTGGTTTTGCTTAATCATTTTTTTTTTTTACTTTTTGGAGAGGGTAAGGTAGGGCAATTGGGTTTATCACTTTTTTATAGCCTTTTTAACATTTCCTTCATATAAAACAGTTTGTTCATCCATTCCTTAGTTGGTGGCTATAATGGTAAGCAGAGAAGTAGTTCATACCTTGTTTCATCTATTGAATTAACACCTTGTTTCACTTTAAGTTTCCTTTGAGCCTTATATCAAGTCTGTTAAGAAACAGAAAATGTTTACTGGGGTGGAGTCAAGATGGCGGAGTAGAAGGAGGGCCTCCAGGCAGCTCCAGCTCCCACCTTCCCCAATCCATGTGAAAGGAGACTCTGAACAATCTTTGGAGCTGCAGAACCCACAAAATGACACAGAGAAGCTAACCTCCCACTGAGCACAGCCCGGCCAGCAGGAATCAGCCAGCACATCGCTCTGGGAGCCAAACCCAGCTCCAGCCCAAAGTTTCAGCCCCAGGGCAGGCCTGATCAGCACCGGCTGGAAGGTCTCCAGATCACCAGCAGCTGTGGCCATTTCCACATTTATCAACACATAGATGCAAAGGAAAAAGTGAGAGGTCAGTGCAGTGTGGACTTTGAGGCCAGTAGTTGGGAGTGCATTAGCTCTTGCCCCCAGGGCGAGAAGCCACTGAGACAGGTTGATGCAGCCAGCGCCACATTACAGCTTCAGCTCCTGGCCTGAAGATTGTAGGGGGACCAAGGGACCAGTCTGAGGGGTAATCACTCTTGCTTTAACGTGCTTAGATCTGGATTGCAGTCTAGGGTGGAGGTCCTGGGGTGTGTGACCAGCTTGCCAGACTCTGAGGAGGCCTCAGAGAGGGCACCCAAATAATACCTCCACCAGCTGAGAAAACCCCAGCATTTGTGATGAAAGCTCCCCTGTCTGGTGGCAGAGTCCTACTGTGGCAAAAAGCCCAGGGGTCAAGTGACTGAGGAGCAACATGACCAGGCAAAGGAAGCAAAACAAACAGAAGATTCCAACATTAGACTTCTATTTTGGGGACAGAAAGAATCAAAGCATGGAACAGGAGGAAGAGAGGGAAGTCAGAACTCCTGCACCAAAAGCTTCAAAGGAAAATATGAGCTGGTTACAGGCCATAGAGGACCTTAAGAAGCAGGTAAGAAAAGTAGAGGAAAAATTGGGAAGAGAAATGAGAACGATGCAAGAAAATTACAAAATGAGAGTCAACAACCTGACTGAGAAAAATAACACCTTAAAAAACAGACTAACTCAATTGGCAAAAGAGGCTCAAAAAGGCAATGAGGAGAGGAATGAATGCCTTAAGAAGCCAAATTTTCCGGATGGAAAAAGAAGCTCAAAAGCTCAACGTGGAGAATCATTCCCTCAGATTTAGAATAGAGCAAAGGGAAGCTAGTGACTTTATGAGTAATCAAGATGCTATTAAACAGATCTAAACAAATGAAAGAATAGAAGGCAATGGGAAATATCTCATGGGAAAAACCACTGACCTGGAAAATAGATCCAGGAGAGATAATTTTAAAATTATTGGACTACCTGAAAGCCATGATCAAAGAAAGAACAAGATCCCAAAAAGAAAACTCCTAGGAATGTAAAAGCCAGGTTCCAGAATTCCCAGATCAAGGAGAGAATATTACAAGCAGCCAGGAAGAAACAATTTGAATATTGTGGAAACACAGTCAGGATAACACAGAATCTGGCAGCTTCTACACTGAGGGATCAAAGGGCCTGGAATATGATACTCCGGAGGGCAGAGGAGTTGGGATTAAAACCAAGAATCACCTACCCAGCAAAACAGTATCATGTTTCAGGGGAAAATATGGTCATTCAGTGGAATAGAGGACTTTCAAGCATTCTTAATGAAAAAACCAGAGTTGAATAGAAAATTTGACATTCAGATAAAAGAAGCAAGAGAAGCTTGAGAAGGTAAACAGGGAAAAGAAATCATAAGCCACTGATCAAAGTTGAACTATTAACATTCCTACATGGAAAAACCATAATTGTAGTTAATGAAACTTTTCTCAGTATGAAAATAGTTGAAGGGAAAAGAAATATATATATATATGTATATATATATATATATATGTCAGAGGGTATACGGGCTATGAATACATATATGAATGTGTGTATATATGTTTACAGGTATATATAGATAGAGGGCACAGGACCAATTTAATAGGAAGGGATGATACTTAAAAGGTGAAATTAAGAGATGAGAGAGGAATATAATGAGAGGAGATGGAAAGAGACAGAATGGGGTAAACTATCATATAGAAGAGGCAAGGGAAGATGGTTACAATGGAGGGGAAGAATAGGAAGGCAAAAGGGAATGGGTCAACCTTATTCTCATTGAATCTGACTTGAGGAGGGAATGACATACACACTAAATAGGGAGTCTCACCCTACAGGAGAGTAGGGGGGAAGGGGATGAGAAGGAGGATGATGGAAGGGAGGGCAGGCTTGGGGGGAGGGAAGTTGGAAGCACCCACTTTTGAAAAGAGATGGGATCAAAGTAGAGAATAGAACAATTGTGAGGTGGGATAGGAGGGGGGGAAATATAGTCAGTCTTTTACAATTTATCTACTATGTTAATGTTTTGCATTAGCTACACATGCACAATCTATACGGAACTGCTTATCTTCCCAATAAGGGTGGGAGACAAGGGAGGAAGGGAAAGAATCTGAAATTCAAAGTTTTAAAATAAAATGTTTAAAATTATGTGTATATATATATATATATATATATATACTATTATTAATACTATTTTACATGTAATTGGGAAATAAGATATACAGGCACTGGGGCATAGAGATCCACCATGCCCTACTGGAAAAGTCTAAGGGTATAGGAGAGAGTAGATTGGAGGAGGAGATACCCTGTGGGATTGCTATTTTGGGGTGGTGTATAGGGGAAAAACGGGGAGAAAATTTGAAACTCAAAATCTGGCAAAAATTAATGATGTAACTCAGAAGTTAATAAAGCATTTGAAGAATTGAAAAATAAAAAATAAAGTGTATTACTGAAAAAAAAGAAACAGAACATGTGAACCCCACAACTTGTGAACCCTAGAGCTAATGAACTCCTGCAACAGGAAGGGGAGGAGCTATTGACCATATATATAAGGAGAGGCACAGGCTAGAGAGAACAGAACTGAGGACTCTTGTGGTGGCAGTCAAGAAGGAGAAAACTTGCAGTATCCCAGCACTCCATTTGTTTGCTCTGTCTGTGTTGATGTTTGTGATACTTTGTACAGAAGCCCTGGGACCTTACTGGAAGCCCTGAAAGAGGATTTTCTGGTTGCATGTAGAAGTCCTGGAGTAGGATTTTGGAGGTCCTGGGACTTTACTGATGATTTGTGCTGACCTCTTGAACCTTGTTTGTGAGTCTGTGTTGATTTTTATGTCGATGATTTGTGTTGAGTTCCCCACACCTTGTGTGAGTTGATTTCACAGGCAGATAGTGAATTGATGATGGTGCCTGCAATGTGAATGAATATTATTGTGGCTCTGTCAAACTATGTCTTCCCAGAAACAGAAACTGTAAAGGACTTGAGGTAGACTGGACACTGTGAATTTCACTATGTAACAGGAACTGGCGAAGAACTGGACAAGCAACTGGGAGCTGCCTACCTTTGAACCCAGATGACAGTTGGAGCTGGAACCATGGAAGCTGAGAGCCAGCCTTGAGTCAAGCTGAAAGAAGACTTTACTTGGATACTGTGGACTGATTGAGAAAATTATGATTTACTGTGACCTCTAGGGGTGGAGAACTTTGACTTCTACACTTTGTGATTGAATTAAGGATTTTGTGATTGACTAAATGAATGTACTTTGTTTAAAACTACGTGACCACTTTGGCGAAAACTATGTGGCCATTTTAGTGATAAGTTGTTGAGTTATGACATGGTGAATGCTGTATTTTGATTTTCTGTGATAATTTGTAATATTGTAAATGCTGTATTTTGATTTTGTATGAATGTTTTACTCTGATTTGTTATTGAATAAATAGAGAGCTCACTATACTATGTAATCAGAATCTTGAAAGCTGTTCAGAGCAGTAGTCCTCTGGAAAGCTGCTCATGCGTGACTTTACAATGGATATCCTCTTATATTCCAGCATTATCCTTCTTGCTATTAACCTCTCACCTCTCCTCTATTCAACTTATTTCCCTATTGAAGTGGATATATTTCCACACCAAATTATTTGCATGTGTTCAGCCTTCCTTTGTCAATTTTAGATAAGATTGAAGTCCATCTGATGCCCACTTCCCCAACCCCAGAGTCCATGTTTTTATATACTTCTCAGGAGTTCCCATTTACTAGACACAGCAAGTTAGTTCTGTCTCCTTCCTCCTTTCTGCACTAGCATATTCCTTTTACTATGCCTTCTCTCCCCTCATAAAATCCTCAGAACAGAGTTAGTCTACCTGCCAATCCTCTTTTTTTTCTTATTTAGCTCCCTTCAGTGTTCTTTGAGGACATTAAGGTTCTGAAAAGGTTTCTTCCCTTTTATTGTAGTTAGTGCTGAAGCTTCATATAGTGCCTTACAATTGCTCAAGTAAATTTACTTTCCTAGTTTTCTATCAACTCTTATGGTTTTTTTTTTTATGTATCAGATTTCATACTTGGCTCTAGCCTAGTCAAAAATGCTTGAAATGCCTTCATGCTGCCTCTGCCTCTAGAGGATCTAAGTCTTTTATAGTTCTGAGATCTTAAAAACTCATGAAGAATACTGTGATTAGTTATTTGGGGGATAGGGTTTCAATTTGGAAACTCTATAATATATTGGTAATCTAAAGTTTTAGAAAAGTTACCTAAGGGACTGATAGGTTCAGGAATTTAACTTGTCACACAGTTGGCTTGTGTCAGAGGCAGAACTTGAACACCAAGTCTTTCTAACTCCAGGGCCAGTCCTTTTTTTCCTATAAAGAGATACCTTTACTGACGTTACTTTTCCCATTTTCCAGGCAAGGAAACTAACTTGTTCGTGATCACATAATAAATGTTAGATATTAGATTTAAACCCAAGATTTCTTCATTCTAAAGTCACCATATTATGTACTGTGCACAAATCAGTGAGAAGGCTCAGGGTATAATCCATTTAGCTATTCAGGTTAGTCATTGTTTGGGCTTCTGTGGTTTCTTTGCTTCATTCCTTGTCTAGCCCTTAATTATTGAATAGGCTTGCCTCAGTCAAACTAAGACCTGAAAAATACCATAAATTAAAAAGGCCAAAGTCTCCACTGCATTCAGAACTATCTCCTCTCATCCTGATCTTTAACTTGTCACTGGACCCAGAATTTTACAGCCCTCCCTCATTTAAATCCAATTCACAGGCAAGTCATGGCATCACCCTCCTGATGTCTTGGTCCTCTTTGAGAATGAAGGACAGACAACAACATGTACGATGTAGCAGTTTGGGTTTTTTTTTTTATGCTGTCCGTTTAAAGTGCCATTTGAACTTTTCTTATGGAATCATAGATTTAGAGTTTGAAGGGACCTTAGAAGCTAATGATTTCCACAGTCCAAATTAAGGAAACAGGCCTACTACAGAGGTAGTAGCAAGTTATAGAACTGGGATTTGGACTGAAGTTGTCTGATTCCAAATCCAGTGTTCTTTGCACTACATGGCATCGATCATATTAGTAGTATGTCATTAGTTTAGACTATTTCTAAATGAACTTTATTATTTTATGGCAGAATATAAATATGAACCTTTTTTTCCCCAATTCTGTTATAGTATTCCTGAGAAAAAATGGAAAGGAGAATCTGTCATCATTCATAAAAGGTAAGGAAATTTTTTTGTTTATTTTTTAAGATCTTCAATTCATACATGATTTATTGCATGATTGTTAACTTAATTTTTTTTTAAACCTGGGACTGAGATTTAGTGGCAGTATTGGAAGTGAGTTGTGGCTTCTGGTATGGTAGTGGAGGTTAGTACATATGAATAAGCCCACTTTTCTCCTGCACCACCAGAAAAAATTTGTGTAATGCCATGCACAGAAGCTTTCCAGAAGAACTGCTACTGTGAACAGCTTTTTAAGGTTCTGATTATTCAGTATAGTGATCACTCTATTCCATAACAAAAGCAAAACATCCATGGAAAATCAAGGTACAGCATAATTCAAAATGCAGCATTCACCATATTATAACTGATCACAGAAAACCACAATATAATATTCACAACTAGTCTCAAAGTAAAATAGTCACTCTTAACTCAATCAGTCACTTATCAGTATATCAAAGTACACAGTCAAAGTCTTCCACTCTTGGGGCAAAGTCTTGATTAACTCAATTAGTCACTTATCAGTAGTCTCAAAGTCTTCCACTCATGGGGCAAAGTCTTGATTAACTCAGTCACTTATCAGTAACAATATCTCAAAGTACAATCAGTCACTTATTCAGTAAATTCTTACTAAGTATCATACACAAAACCCCTCTACCCCTTAAGTCACTAGTAAACTATAATTCCATAATTACTCAGGACCCAAGGAGAGGTCTTTTCATCTTGACTTGGGGCCTGTTCTCAGATTCCCTGAATCCCCTTCCATGGTCCCAGATTCTACCTGGATTTACCAGACTGTCACCTGGGATCAATGGCAGACAGCTTCCAGTTCCTTGGCCAGCTCTCTGGGCAAGTCCTGCTCCACCCTGAAGTTCACAGGGTCTGGTCCATGTCAGATCCTTCACCATTTCTACTCCAGGGAATTCAAGGCTCAACCAAGCCACAAACAAAGTCTCAGCATCCCAGTCACGCTTCAGTCACCTGGGCTCCTGGCTCCAGCTCCTGACTCTGGCCTCCTGGCTCCAGGTTCTGAGCTCCTGTTCAGAAGAAGCTCCACCACCACAAGTTTTCAGGACTCAGTTCCATTCTTCTGTAGCTGTTCTGCCACCAGATCTCCGTCTCAAGGAAATTCTGACTGTGCCTCTCTGGGGCTTTTCTTATATACACAGCATTAGCTACTTCCTTCAGCCAACCCCTTAACAGGAGACAGGAGTTCGTACCTTCTGTTTCCCCAACAGAGGCTTGATCAATTACTAAGTGTTAAGTACCTGCTACTTTTGCCAACACAAAGGGATCTTCAAATTCAAAATTACATTACCATTACATTCCACCCCTCCAGGATCCTTGGCTTTACAATCTTAATCTAAATGGACATGGATCCTGGAACAAATAGAGGAGGCACTATACTTTGTAATCCTTGCCAACTACACCATAATGTAATGCCATGCACAGAAACTTTCCAGAAGAACTGCTACTGTGATCAGGTTTTAAGGTTCTGATTACTCCGTATAGTGATCACTCTATTCCATAACAAATCAAAGCAAAACATCCACAGCAAATCAAGGTACAGCATTCACGATATTACAACTTATCACAGAAAATCACAATATAATATTCACAACATAGTCTCGAAGTAAAATAGTCACTCTTAAGTTAATTCAGTCACTTATCAGTAGTGTCAAAGTACACAGTCAAAGTCTTCCACTCATGGGGCAAAGTGTTGATTAACTCAATTCCATAATTACTCAGTACCCAAGGAGAGGTCTTTTCATCTTGACTTAGGGCCTGTTCTCAGATTCCCTGGATCCCCTTCCATGGTCCCAGATTCTACCTGGATTCAATGGCAGACAGCTCCCAGTTTCTTGACCAGCTTTCTGGGCAGGTCCTGCTCCACAATGAAGTTCACAGGGTCTGGTCCATGTCAGCTCCTTCACCATTTCTGCTCCAGGGAATTCAAGGCTCAACCAAGCCACAAACAAACAAAGTCTCAGCATCCTAGTCATGCTGCAGTCACCTGGACTCCTGGCTCTGGCCTCTGGGCTCCTGGGATCCTGTTCAGAAGAAGCTCCACCACCCAAGTTCTCAGGACTCAGTTGTCCATTCTGACCACTGCCAAGAAGGTCAGTGAGCTGGAATGCATGAAAGAGTTTCTACCTAAAGCCAAAGAATTCCTTAAGAAATAGGAAATTCTTCAGCAAAGTACATTCCAGCTGGTTCCTTTGGTTGAGAGATACTTGTGAAGTCCAAGGAATCTGGGAACCATTTTGCCTTGAAAATCCTTGATAAATAGAAGGTGTTGAAACTGAAATAAATCAAGAACACTCTAAATGAGAAGCATATTCTGCAGGCTGCTAACTTCCCATTCTTCGACCAACTAGAATTTTCTTTCAAGGACAACACAAACCTATACATGGTGATGGTGTATGTATCCTGTGGGGAAATGTTCTGGTACCTACAGTGGATCAGAAGGTTCATGGAGCCCCATCCTTGTTTTTATGCAGTTTAGATTTTCCTGACCTTTGGTTATCCTCATTCACTGGACTTGATCTATCAATACTTTTTCATTAACCAATAGGTGACAGACTTTAATTTTGTCAAGTGTGTTGAAAGGCTCAACTTGGACCTTCTGTGAGACTCCCAAGTACTTGGTTCCTGAGATCATTCTTAGCAAGGGTTACAAGTACCCTAGATGTACTTATGAGATAGCAATCGGGTTGTTGTTTCCCTACCTCGTTCCTGCTTCTTTGCTAACTAGCCCATCTAGACATGTGAAAAGATTGTCTCTGGGAAAGTATGATTCCCTTCTCACTCTGGCTAGTACTCAAAGGGTCTGCTTCAGAATCTGGTCCAGGTGGACCTCATTAAAGTGTCACAGGAGCCTCAAGAATGATGTCTATACATTAGGAACCACAAATGGTACTACCACCAACCAGATCACCATATGCTAGGGAAAGGTGGAAGCTCCTTTTATACCAATGTACAAAGACTCAGAAGACACGAGTAATTTTAAGTATTGCAGGGAGGAAGAGATCTGGAACTTTATCAATGAGAAGTACATAAGGAAATTTGCTGAGTTTTAATGATGTCCCTGGGTTGTGGTGATTTTCTTTGGGAGTGGAGGGCAGTGTAGATTAAACAGCCTGAGGGACCCCCCCCCTCAGTTCCTTACATATTAATTTTTCCCCCAGGGGATCAGAAAGAGAAGATCTTAACAAGGTGGGAGGAAGGGGGATTCGAATATTAGGTGGCCCCCTCCCCATCTCTTCCTCCCACTGCTTTCCCCTCACTGTCTTACTCCAGCTGGTAGATCCCATGGCTGTTTCATATACTCTTTGCCTAATTTCATGCGAGTTTGAAATTAGTTTTCTAGCCCAAACAGACCTGAAACTTCCCTCCCTTCCCCTCTCCCCAGTTTCTTTGCACTCCAGCCCCTTCTCCTGGAGTAGGAAACTTGTGCCAGGAGCCAAACCCATGGGGTTTTTTTTTTTAGTTTTTTTTTGATTCCAGAGGTACCAAGTAGTTGGGGAAGGGAAACAAGGGGGTCTCAAGTTGGAAAAACCGCCAATTCCCAAAATTACCATAGTTGCCCATTCTTTGTCTTTTTCCTGGCCTTACCCTAGAACTTGAGAACCTTGTCTAAGGGCAAAAGGACAGACAAACCAGTTTCCCACAAGAAGATCCCCTGCCTGGGAAGATGTTTTAGTTAAATTGTCATGGTTTCTTTATTTAAAAAAATATATATATATCATTGAAGTTATGCTTGCCTTTCCTCCTAATGCTTTCCCACTTTACCTAGCTGTCCCAAATATATCATAATGTGTCCTGGATCTGCCTAGGTCAAAGGCTCTTGAGGTTTTGACCTCTGGGATCTTAGCTGAAGGTTTTGAGCTAGAGATGAGGATTTCTTGCTACAGATCTCAACCAGGCAGTTGTAAGAATAATTGTAGGATCTACTTTAGGGATATCCTGCCAAGTTTGAAAGAGCACCGGCCCATTTCAGCACTCCCCTACTCCCAGTGGTCTCCCTTCCCATGATCGGCTTTCCTACCCTCACATCTTCCCTGCTTCCCAGTTTTTGGCCACCTAGGGTATTAGGGCACCAGAAGAAAAAAAACCATTTCTCATCCCATTCCCAAGCAGCCTGGTTTGTCATCCATGCCAAAGAAGGCTTCCCAGAAATTTCTGAGACACACTTCCTTCATTTAAGCCATTTTGATTTTTAATGTGCAGCCACTGACTTCCCATTCTATCTGAGTGTCACTCCGCAGAATCAAGTTGGAGGATGTAGCCCGTCCTGGCTGAGGAAAAGGGGGCTGAGAGAAAGGAAACAGGAAGTGCCACAGCTTCGAGGTAGAGAGCTTCCTTTTGCCCTGAGAATGCCAGTGTTTATACACCTGATAACCTCACCACCATTTCCCATCCCTAGAAGCACCCTTCATCTATCTTGACTGACAGTTACCCATCACTGTTCCCACTGACCCCTTGTCAAGGCATCTGAATTAATCATAATTTATTGCCCCCTACCCTTCTCAGAAGTAGCTCAAGTGGAAAGCAACCCACTTCTCTCTACCCCTTCCTTTTTTTTCTTCCTCTCTCAATTTTTCCCTATCCCTGAAGAAATTCATAGACCTAGAGTAGGAGTGGGTATGTCAGGAGTGATGAGGTAACCTGGGAGTTTGAATCTGTGATTTGAAGAAATTTGTTTCATGGAAATTACTTCCCCTTTAATGGTGTGCTTTGTTGTAAACATATTTTAAACCTATTACCAACAAAATTTTGTTAAATTTTTTTTTAAAAAATTGGTATCAGGAAAAAAAAAGGAAAAGAGAATCTGCATACCATGTTACGAAAAAAAATTTTAAGTAAAAAATTCTTTTGTAGTTCTTATAGCTACATGCTACCATGAACCAAAAGGCAGTTATAAGGCATCGGCTATGTGCTGGCCACTGTGCTAAAGAATAGAAAGACAAAAAATAAAATAGTCCCTACATTCATCCCCCTGGGAAAGAAAACATTCCCATGAATGTAAACACATAGAGAATAAGTACAAGATAGGTAAGAAAGAAGGAAGCAAATAAGGATTTACTAAGAACCTAGTGGTGCCAGGCACTTTGTTAGGCATGTTACAAAATAGGTCATTTAATCCTCACAATAACTCATGCTATTATTCCATTTTATACTTGAGGAAACTGAGGCAGATAGAAGTTAAGTGATTTGTCCAAGGTTGCATGGCAAGTGAGTGGCAGAGGCCAGGTTTGAACTCAAGTATTCCAGCATGAAGTTGAGGGTGTTGTGTAGAAGGTAATCCTTTACTTGTGTTTTGAAGGAAGTGAGGAATTCACAGAGATGGTGAGGAATAGATGTATTCCAGACATGGGAGACATCCAGTATAAAGGCACAAAGATGAAAAATGTACTTCTGTGAGTAAGGAACAGAGAGAAGACCAATTTGGTTAGACCAAAGAGTAAAAAAAGGAGAGCAATCAATGCTGAGGCTGGAAAGATAGACTGGAGTCAACTTCTGAAGAGTTTTAAAAGACAGATAAAGTTCTTTAATCCTAGAGGCAATAGGGAGTCCCCTAGAGTTTTATGAGTAGAAGAATGAAATTGTCAAAAGTATACTTAAGGAACAGGACTTTGAAAGCTGTTTGGAGGATGGAATCAAGTAGAGAAAGACTAAAGGCAAGGAGACCAATTAGAAAGCTATTATAATAGTCTAGGCAAGAAGTGATGAGTGGCTGACGTATGTGTTTGGCTATGTGAATATAGAGAATTACTGTGGTACAAGAGATGTTAAGTGAAAGTAGAAATGACAAGATTTGCCAACTGATTGGATTTATAAGATTGGGGATCATGGATAATTCTGAGGTTTTAAATCTGGTAGACTAGAAGAATGATGATAACCCTTTACAGAAATAGAGAAGTTTGGAAAAGGTGTAGGATTGGGGATAGGGAAAGATAAGTTCTGTTTTGGTCATGTGTTATAAATGCCTGTAGGACTTCCAGTTTGAAATGTTCAGTGGGCAGTTGATGATGCTGGATTGGAATGTAGGTGAGAGATGGAGGATGGATGTGAGTCATTTGCTTAGTGATGGCACTTAAATTCCTGGTTGTTGTAGAGGTGTCTCAGAAAAGAGAGAAGTGGGTCTATAACGTAGTTTTGAGATGCTCTCAAAGTTAGGAGGCACAGTCTGGTTGATGATCCTGCAAAGAAGACTTAGAAGTACTCAGAAAGGTAGAGAATTAGGAAAACCCCACAGAGGGAAAATGATGCAAGAGCAGGCAGTCAGTACAGTCAAATACAGCTGATAGACTGAGAAGAATGAAAACTGAGAAAATAACATCATAGTAACCAGAGAAAACAATTTCACTTGTAATGAGGTTGGAAATCACACTGGAAAAGGTTGAGAAGGGAATGAAAGAAGAGTAAGTAGAGGCAAAAACATAGGCTGTTTATTTTTTTTACTAAGAGTTTGTCTAAAAAAGGGAGGAGACATATGGTAAAGACTAGTGAAGGTTTTTTAATTGTGAGAGAGATTTGAGTCTGTTCGAAGGCAGAGGAGAAGGAACCAATAGAGAAAGTTGAAAATTAGAGTGAGGGAAGGGTGAATGAAGTTTCAGATTGCTAGAGAAGATCTACAATGATCCAGTCAAGGTACAAGTTGGCCTTGGGTAATAAGAAGGACAAAAATAAACCATAAACCAGATAATCTAATTTTAAAAATAAAAAAGAGAGGGGGGCAACACCAAGATGGCAGAGTAAAAGGAGGAACTTGCTTGAGCTCGTCCCCCAATCAACTTCAAATACCTGTAAAAAATGACTAAACAAAGTTTAGAGCTAAAAAACCCAGAAAATGACAGCGGGAAACATCTCCAGCTGAAGACAGCCTGGCAGTCTGACAAGGAAGGGTCTATTGTACCAGACTGAGAGCAGAGCACAGCACTGCATGGGCCACACACAAGCATAGACTGGCCCAGAGCAGGCCCCAGGGCCTGTTGAATACCTGATTGAATCACTGGTAGCTGGAGCAATTTTCTAGACTTCTCAACCCACAAACACCAAAGACAAAGTAAAAGGTCAGTGGGGAAGCTCTCTTGGACCTGGGTGAGAGAAGAGCATGGTCCAGCCCATGCTGGAATGGTGGTGGTGGTGGTGGTGGTGGTGGTGGTGGTAACAGTGGCAGCAGCCACAGCAGTAGCAGTGACTTCTTCCAGAGCTCCATGCCCACAGATGGGGAACTGTGGGGAGGAGGGACTCAAGTGACTGATCAGAGGACACTTGTTCTTGCTTTGCCCTGCTTGGATCTGTGTCATAGTCTTGTATGGCGGTCCTGGGATGAAGAAGAGCACTGGCATGGTAGAACTTGTGGTGACTGTGGAAAAGGATTCCTCCTCACACTTGTAAGGGAGAACAGAGTGCCTTTGGTCACTCACAGACCAGGGAGGAGTAAACACTTCTCCTCTGATCATGTCACCTTAGAAGAACTGAAAATTCACAGGTGCCTAGAAGCAGCTCTGATAATAGCTATGCAAATCTCCAGAAATTTAGGACAAAGCATTCTCCACTTTGGAAGCAGAATCCTACTTTGGCAAAAAGCTGAAAAGTCAAGTAATTGACTGGGAAAATGAGCAAAAATAGATTAACTCAAATGGCAAAAGAGGTCCAAAAAGCCAGTAAAGAGAAGAATGGTTTAAAAAGCAGAATTGGCCAGATGGAAAAGGAACTTCAAAAGCCCACTGAAGAAAATAATTCCTTCAAAATTAGAATGGAGCAAATAGAAGCTAAAGACTTTATGAGAAATCAAGATATTATAAAACAGATCCAAAAGAATGAAAAAATAGAAGACCACGTAAAATATCTCATCAGAAAAACAACTGACCTGGAAAATAGCTCCAGGAGAGATAATTTTAAAATTCTTGGACTACCTGAAAGCCACGATCAAAAAAAGAGCCTAGATATCATTTTTCAAGAAATTATCAAGGAAAACTTCTCTGATATTCTAGAACCAGAGGGCAAAATAGAAATGGAAAGATTTTGCCAATCACCTCTTGAAAAAGATCCCAAAAAGAAAGCTTCTAGGAATATTATAACCAAATTCCAGAGTTCCCAGGTGAAGGAGAAAATATTGCAAGCAGTCCGGAAGAAACAATTTGAGTATTGTGGAAATACGGTCAGAATAGCACAAGATCTAGCAGCTTCTACATTGAGGAATAGAAGGGCTTGGAATATGATATGCCGGAGGACAAAGGAACTAGGATTAAAACCAAGAATCATTTACACAGCAAAACTGAGTATATTACTTAAGGGGAAAATATGGATATTCAATGAAATAGAGGTCTTTCAAGCATTCTTGCTGAAAAGTCCAGAGCTGAACAGAAAATTTGACTTTCAGATACAAGAATCAAGAGAAGCATGAAAAGGTAAACAGGAAAGAGAAATCATAAGGAACTTATCGAAGTTGAACTATTTACATTCCTACATGGAAAGATAATATTTGTAACTCATGAGACTTTTGTCAGTATTAAGATAGTTGAAGGGAATACGTGTGTATCTATCTATATGATAGGCATGTGTGTATATATGTATGTATCTTATATGTATGTGTATAAGTGTAAATGTGTATATATGTATGTGTATATGTATATATGGACAGAGGACACAGGGTGAATTGAATATGAAAGGATATCTAAAAAATAAAATTAAGGGGTGAGAGAGGAATATATTGGGAGGAGAAAGGGAGAGATAGAATAGGGTAAATTATCTCATATAAAAGAGGCAAGAGAAAGCAGTTACAATGGAGGGGAAGAGCAGGACGGTGAAAGAGAATGAGTCAACCTTACTCTCCTTGGATTTGGCTTAATGAGGGAATAACATAGGCACTCAATTGGATATCTTATCCTACAGGAAAATAGGGGGGAGGGGAGAAAAGGAGAGGATGATAGAAGAAAGGGCAGATTGGGAGAAGGGATGGTCAAAAGCAAACACTTTTGAAAAGGGACAGGGTCAAAGGAAAAAATAGAATAAATGGGGGGGGTGGGATCTGATGGAGTGAAATGTAGTCTTTCACAATATGACTACTATGGAAATGTTTTGCATAACTGCACATGTGTAACCTATATTGAATTGCTTGTCTTCTCATTGGGAGGGGGGAGATGAGGGAAGAAGGGAGAAAATTTAGAACTCAAAATCTTTTCAAAATGAATGTTGAAAACTAAAAATAAATAAATTCTGGAGTAAAAATATAGAAGAGAACTAAATTCCCATTATCAGATATGAAGAGGATTTCACCACAAAGGAAGTTGATATAGAAGAAACTAACAAATATTTTGGGCAATTAGAGACCAAACTATCTGATAATCTAGATGAAATGGATACATATTTAATTATAAAAATATAAACTATCTCTATTAATAGAATAAGAAATTTTTAGAAAACAGAAAAATAGAGCTGGTGCCAACTGAACTCCCAAAGAAAGAAAAAAGAACCAAATGGATTCATAAGTGAATTCTTTCCACAGAAAGAATTTAATTCTATTATTGCACAAATTGTTTGCAGAAAAAGGAAAAGGGATTCTACCTAATTCTTGATACCTAAACCAGAGAGAGATAGAAAAAGAAAACTATACACCAAGGGTTCTTAACATTTTTTTCTGTCCTGGACCCTTTTTCTAGGATGGTGAAGCCTATAGACCTCTTCTCAAATTGTTTTTAAATGCATAAATTTAAATACATTGAATTATGAAGGAAGGCAATTATATTTAAATACAGTTATCAAAATACTTTTTTTTTAAAGTACACAGACCACAGGATAAGAACACCTGCTAATAGAACAATAATGCTAATAAATATCAGTGCAAAAACATTAAATAAAATATTAGCAAAGAGGTTATAACATCTGTAAAGACTATACACTTCAAGGGGGTTAGATTCCTACCAGAATTACTGTAAGAAAAATAGACTATATTAATGACAACAAAATTTAAAATTATATGATAACATCAGTAGATACAGAAAAAGTTTTTGACAAAATGTAACTCATTTCTATTACAAACACCAGAAAACATGCTAATAGATGGACCTTTCTTAATATGCTTAAGGATATTTATTTAAAACCAAGCGCTCTCATTATATATAACAGTGAAATGTAGTCTTTCCAGTACGATTAAGGTAAAGCAAAGATATCACCACCACTGTTATTTGATATAGTGCTAGAAATGTTAACTACAGTAATACAACAAGAAATAGAAATGAAAGGAATAAGCATAGTCAAAGAGAAAACAAAAATATTTTTACAAGTCATATGATAGTCTATCTTGAGAACCCAAAAGTTCAGCTAAAAATATGACTACTGAAGTAACAGGATATAAAATAAACCTATGTAATAAATTATAAAATTTCAGAAAGAATTTTTAGTCAAAATACCTATACAAAGTATAATATATTTGTAAATCTGCCTTGTAAAGCACACACAGGAATTACTTCTTTTTAACTATGAAATACAGTACAGAAATGCAGACTGAGACAGACATAATACTAATTTCTCCTGTCTAGATCATTACCAGTTTAATAAAAAGAACTGTACTACCTAAACTAATATAATTTTGTCCCATGCCAGTCAAACTGCCAAAGTAGAAGTAGAAAAAATAATCATCAAATTCATTTGGAGCAATAAAAGGTAAAGAATCCAAGGGGAAAAATAGGAAGGAAAGTATCCTTAGCAGTACCAGATTTCAAACTATACTGTAAAGCCATAATTATGGCTATATGGCATTAATTTTTGTTTTGTTTTTTAAAGTTCAGTGGAACAGATTAGATACACATGGTACAGAAGGAAAGGAAAGTGTAATGTTTGAGATAGGACAACTCAACTTGAAGTCAGGAAGACCTAAGTTCAAATTCTGCCCTAGACACTCATTAGCTGTATGATCCTGGGTACCTCATTTAATTTTTCTGTGCCTCAGTTTCTTCATCTATTAAGTACAGGGGCTGGACCTGATAGCTTCTAATGTTCCTTACAGTTTTAAATTTGTTATCCTCCTAGAGTATTTAACCCAAAAATTGTAACTACTGAAGTTCAATAAAAAAACTATTTGGAAAGCAGACTGGCAGAGATTAGGTTTAGATAAATAAGTTATGCCATATATCCCAATAAATTCCAATTTGATATGCCTTAAATATAAAAGGTCCCACCATAAATAAATCAGAAGAGCAAGAAGGAGATATGTTTCACAGCTATAAATAAGGAAGAATTCTTACCCAGATAAGGGATAAAGAGCATCATAGAAAACAAAATGGGCAATTTTGATTACTTAAAATTTAGAAGTATATGTCCCAACAAAATCAGTGGAGGTCAAAGTAGAATTGAAATATTTTTTGGGGGGAAATAATCTTTGCAATAAGTTTCCCTGATAAAGGTCTGTTATCTAAGATACATAAGGAATTAATTCAAATTTATAAGAATAAGCCATTCCCCAATTGAGATAGTCAAAGGATATGAACAGGAAATTTCAAGGGAAGAAACCCAAACTATCAATAACTGCATTTTTAAAATGTTCCAAATAACTAATAAAGAGAAGTGCAAAGTAATAGAATTCAAGCCTGTCAGATTGGCCAAGATTTTTTTTTTTTTTTAGTTTTTTTAATGACAATTTTTAGAGGTATGTGGGAAGTCAGGCACCCTGATAGACTTTTAATGGAGCTCTAAATTGTCCCAGTCATTCTTGAAAACATTTTGCAACTATGCCCTCAAAACAACTAAACCATTTCCTCAAAATAACTAAACCATTGCCCCAAAATATCACTACTCAGATTTTAGATTGCAAAGTGATCAAAGACAGAAAAAGGAAATGATATTATATATATATATATATATATATATATATCCTTTATATACATATATACAAAATATTTATATGTACAAAAATATTTATAGCAGTTTTTATATATAATTTATATATTTAAATATATATTTATATTTAAATATAGCTATATTTATAGCTTTTCATGATAGCAAAGAACTAATAAATGGGAGGTATCTATTCAATGGGAAATGATTAAATGATGTTTGATATATGAATATAATGAAATATTGTTGTGCCAGCTTTGAGAAATAGATTTTATTCAGAAAAACCTAGGAAGACTTGTATGAACTGATACCGAGTGAAATGTATAGGGCTAGGAAAACAATTTTTGTGGTGACTACAATATTATAAACAAAAACAAGTTTCAGGGCTTAAGAACCCATAATATCGCTTCCCAGCTATCTCCATGATAGAATGTCATGCTTTTTATGATCCTCTCTTGCTGCCCTTCCCCTTCCAAATCTGGCTCTCAAAACATCAGTAAAAATCCATACTACCATTACTGGAAATACAAAATTAATTTTACTTTGACTCCAATCACCATTCCTGCTTATTTCTCATTCCACAACATACCTTCTTGACCGATACTATTCTATATATGTTGTAGTCCTCTAGGTTTTTTTTTTTAATTAAATTTTTATTTTTTAATTTGTTATTGCCAGCACTTAACATAGTTCTTGGTGCTTAGTAAGTTCTTAATAAATGCTTTTTTATTCACCAACTTCACAAACTAAAAACATATTACTGGAGAAAGAACTTCTGGGAGAATTATAAAAGTCTGGTATAAAATAGGTTTTGCTCAGCATCATATACCACATGTTGCTCCCCCCAAAAAAATCCAAATGAATACTACGTAAAAGTAAAAATTTTACAATTAAAAATTTTAGAGGAGAAGGGAAGCTTATAAATCTAACGAGTATGAATGGGGTATGAGTTTTCAGGCATGCTGTATAGAGAATTTTGTAAAAGACTAGTTTTATTGGGTTATATCCCAAAGAGATCATAGAAATGGGAGAAAGACCCATATGTACAAAAATGTTTATAGCAGCTCTTTTCGTGGTAGCAAAGAATTGGAAATTAAGGGGGTGCCCATCAATTGGGGAATGGCTGAACAAGTTGTGGTATATGCATATTATGGAATACTATTGTGCTGTAAGAAACGAGGAGCAGATGGTCTTCATATTTACCTGGAGAGGCTTAAAAGAACTGATGGCTGAGTGAGAAGAGTAGAACCAGGAGAAATTTGTACCACAATTATAGACACAACATATGTGTGATGACCAACTTTGATAGACTGAACTCTTCTCAGCAATGCAGTGATATAAGTCAATCCCAAAAGACTCATGATGGAGAGAAATATGTGCATCCAGAGAAAGAACTAGAAAGAACTAAGTTTATACTAAGTTTATATCCAGGTGGAAGCAAAATATCTGATCTTTTTCCTTCTCTTATTTGGTTTTATATCCTCTTTACCATTTTTCATTCCAGCTGGTACAATTCATCCTTATAACCTGACTAATGTATAATGTGAAAGTATTTACAGATCCTATACTTGACTATAAGCCACCATAGAGGGGAGGGGAGGGAGGGAGACAAAATGTGAAACTCAAGGAATTGTGGAATTGAATCCTGTAAACTAAAAGGAAACAAACAAATTAATAAAAAAAAAAAAAGACTCGTTTTATTGTTAAAAAAAATCTTTGTCAGAAGTAATCTGTGACTTAAAGGAAAATAAAGATATTTACTGGGGAAGTCTTGGCAGAAAATTTCTCTGATTAAATTTTATATCAGAATCTACACAAGTCTGTAAGATAATACAGAATATGAACAAAGACATCATAGATCTTAGAATTAGCAGGGACCAGTGTACTCTAACCTCCAGCCCTCCTTTCTTTTTTAGTTGAAGAAACTGAATCCTAAAGAAGTTCTCTTATCTAAGGTTATAAGGATTAATTAGCAGATCTAAGATGTAAAACAAAATAAAAATTGAAAACTACTGGTTAACCTCTACAAATTACAAAAATATATAATAATCATATAAATGTGAATAAACTACCCTTAAACTGTCTCACTCGTTATATTAGCAAACATGGTAGCATATGAAAAGCGTTGAGAAAACAAGTGTGCTAATTAACTATTAGTGAAGCTGTGTATTAGCTAGGTTGGAAAACATTTTTAATCACCAAGAAAAATTATGTAATTGTTCATACCCTTTGATCTTAGTACTGAGTTTGTAAGATTACTGAAAACAAGGAAAAATATTCATATCAACACTGTATTTTGTAACCTAAAAAAGATCCCAAAAACATTGGACAGTGTTAGTACTCATTTTTAAAGTAAACATCTACCCTATCATTTGACAAGTGGAAGAGCACCAGTGTCAAGTTTTCGTTTGAATCAGTTTCAACTCTTTTTACTTAAAAATCATTTTACTTAATTTCTTTCAGAAATTAATTTGGCAATACACTGAGCTTTGTATGATATGTTGAAACAGTACTTAATTAAAAAATAGAGAGAATAATGAATAAGCCAATTTTGTAATTTGAAATAACTACAAATCCTCCTCTACAGATACAACTTTTAAACTGTTTTGTCTGGTTTGAGGACTTAGTTGTAATTTCCCTTTAGTTGCAAATCCCAATAATTGTTTCAATAAAAACAATTATGTGAATACTTGTTTGCCTTTTATGGATGGATTAAAGTACCTAATCTGGTAGCTAAGTGGCTGTCTAGACCAGGTGGTCACATTGATTTGCATAATATTGTAAAATATTTTGTTCTTTTTCCTTTTGGGTACAGTCCTGGAATTCTCCACTCAAAAAAGTCTCTTCCTGGATTTCATCATACTAACAAAATACAATTTTTATTACAGTGGGAGATGTTCAGCCTGTGAAAGAATGTTAGAGTCTAATCAGTTGAACTCAGAAGAGTATGAATTTCTTAAGCAGAGAGTCCTGAAAGATGTGCTTGATGGAGGTGACCAATACAGAAAAACAACACCCAAGGTGAGCCCAGTCAATTGCTTTTTTAGAGAGTTAGTATTACTATATAGACTGATGAGATAAAACAATTTTCTGTTTTAGACCTCTTACCTATGGGCAGAAGCATAGTTTTTAGTGGAAAGATAGCTTTCTGTTCTTCTTCTGAGTGTTTCTAGAAAAACGTATTCTGTGTTAGCTTTTTAGCTTTCATTGTTATAGAAATTAAGAAATCTAAAGATATTTTTTAGAATTTTAAAACAGGTTTTATTCATGTTAAAAATAAGTTGTTTTAAATTCTGTATTGCCTCTACCTTCATGACTTTAAGTTACTTATGGAGATAGAATTAAGTAATAAATATCCTTATTTATTAATCTGGGAGAGGACTTGGGCTTATTGACTCATCTCAAAACTTAAAGTGAAAATTTGAAGGGGAAAAGATTATTTTGTCTCGCATAGCATGGCCAATGGTCTCCTATATCTCTTCCCAATAAGAATAATAATAGCTAACATTTATGTAGCTCTTAACTGTGCCAGGCATTCTGCTAAGCTCTTTACAATTATCATCTCTTTTGAGCCTCACAACAACCCTAGGAGGTAGGTGCTATTATTTTCCTCATTTTACAGATGAGGAAACTGAGGCAAATAGTGGTTAAGTGACTTACCCATGGTCGCACAACTACTAGTGTCAGTGGCTTGGATGTTCCTGATTCAAGGCCCAACTCTTCATCTACTACACTAATACCTAACTGCCTATGTACCTAAGGATCTAGATATTAGGTCTTGTAACATTTTATGGGGTACCAGTATAGTTCTTAGACTATTGTCTCTCAATCTTTCTACATGATCATCTCCCTCTGTGATCATATATTTGTTTGATATCTTTTACTACACTTCTTAACATATCATTGCTAATAAAGTCCAACGGTTTACCTCCCCACTGTTCACTCTGTTACTCTTTGAGTCATGCATAATTTTGGTCTTTTAAAGATTGTGGTATTTTATAATTCATAGTCATATAACATCATTAGATTTTATTTTTGGTCTAGACATGTATGGGGAATTTCCCATGTGGAAAATCCCTTCATTGATGCAGCTCGACAACTTGTCTGCAACTTATGGTCTCAGAGAGTTGCCTGAGGCACTGAGGAGTTAAGTGACTTACTCATGGTCACAGGGCTCATATGTTTCAGAGGGAGATCTTTGAACCCAGGTGTTCCTGACTTTAAAGGCCAAACTTCTGTCTGTTATTTCGTGCCACTTTTTTAGGAGAGAATATTGGTAGTGACAGCACATTTTTATGTCAGGGATTGGATTTTAATTATTGAAAATAGCACATAATTTCCTAAATGTTATCTATCTCACTTTATTTCTCCACCTATTCTATTCTGGCCCAGCTCATTGTCCATTTGCAGACCCTGTGTGCACAAACATAGACACTCTTCCTCTCCTCCCATCCCCCACCCCCTTCTTTCATACAATCACACTCACAAAATGACCCGTTCTTCTGATCAAACCTAGTCTTCTGCTCATCTGGGTCAGTGACCTGTTATTGTTGCTATTCCCTGAAGCAGTGCTGATATCAGCTCAACCATGCTTATCTACCCACCTGACTCTTTTCTGTGTCTTCTAAAATTCACTACTTGGGGGTGAGGGTAGGTGATGAAGAATCCAGACACCAAGAAGACACCAGGCCATCTATTGTTCCTTCCATCCTCCACATGACAAGTCTACCTTCCTCTCTTTTAGTAATCAAAATTTACACAAGTTAAGTGAATCCAAAAAAGTAAGAGTTTAAATCATACTATCAGAAAAAGAGAAAAAAAAGCCTAAAAGGTAATCAAGAAAATGACATTATGCTGAAATGAACCATAGACATAGATATATCTTTTAAACTATATTTCAAATGCCTGACATCTCAATCCCTAAATGAAAATTTAACTGAATTACAAGAAGATATAGTTAAAAGTAACTAATAATAGGTAAGATGTATATAACCTTATTATATGATAGGCACTGTGCTAAGAATCTTACAATTATTATCTCATTTGATCCTTACTTGAGAGGTAGGTGCTATTATGATCCCCATTTTACAGATGAGGAAACTGAGGTAAATAGTTCATGTGACTTGCCCAGGGTCATAAGAGCTAGTAGATGTCTGAGGCTGAATTTGAACTCAGTTCTTCATGATTCTAGGCTCAGGTGCTTTTGGACAACTCTTAGAGGAGAATAAACAAATGGGGGAAAAAAACAGAATTGAACAATTTAACTAGAGAAACTAGAGATAAAAAACTTATGGTATCTTCTAAACAGAACAGCAAAAGAATATGTATATTCTCAGCCCTACATCGGTATTTTGCAAAAGTTGTAATAAGGCATAGAAATATTGCTAATAAATATGAAATAACAATTGTAAACATACCTTTTGCAAACCATAACTCAATTAAAAGACACAGACCCAATTGGACACTGAACAGTGGAATCTTAATTAACAAGTGGATCAATAAGAAAACATGATAGAAACAACAAAATCTTTGCCCCTTACACTATCCCCTCCCTCTCTCCCCAAAAAACCATATACTTGGAAATGTAGGTGATGTAATTAGGTATATTGTTTCCCTAATTCTGTTTACTTCACTTTGTATCAATTCATGTAAGTCTTTCTGTGCTTCTCTGTAGTCATCATATTCTTTATTAGAGAAGAATAATGTTCCATTACCTTCATCTACTTAATTAGCCATTCCCAGTCAGTGAACATCTACATACTTCCAGTTAATTGCTATAATCAGAAGTATTGCTATTGATATTTTGGTATATGTGGAACTTTTTTTTTTGGTCTTTGATGTCTTAAGTATGTGAGCCTGGCAGTGGCATCTCTAAAACAAAAGGTAATGAACATTTTAGTCACTTTCTTCACATTAATTCTTTATATATATATATATATAAAAATGTACTTTATTTCATGGTTTTTTTTGCCCAACTGAAGGTCTCTAATATTATCATTCTAATGCAACATAAATCCCCCTCCTTATTAAACATCATTTGTTATGTCCTACTTATAATAGGATCACAAAGAGAACTGTGAAAATCAAAATAGTTGTAATTCCCTGCCATGTGACATAACACATGAGAAGTTGCTTATTTCTTTTAGTTAATTATCTCAGAATTGATTATCTTCAATAACAGTGGTTCTTTTAGGAAGGGCATCAACATCCACAAATGTATAGTGAAATTCCTATTTGCCACTTTCTGAGTTCTCTTTCATTTCAAGATACACTATTCCTTCAATGTAAAATTTCAGTTAGGTGTACTTTAGTCCATCTTTTTACATATTCAGTATGACTGACGCAATCTTCTTCCTCGCCTTGTTGATCCCCTACAACCTTTAATACTGTGACCAAAAACACTGACTGCCTCTGGATGAGATCTGCATTTTTCTAAGGCTTTTCCAAAAATTTTATTAGGACTGGATGAAGGGAAAAGTTCTTTGAAAATCACATAAAATAAGCCACCTGTGACACTGATTCCAGTAAGCACTCTTATTAAATAAGTAAAATCTCTTCCCACTTCTTTCACTCTCTGTAAAGTTGAAAGAGCAGGTCCTTCTCTGACTTTTCTACACAGACACTTGTTTGCTGCCATCCTCTTCTGTTCTCAGGGTCTTCTTTACCTGAGTCCAGATACATTTTCAAGTGACCCTAAGGATGCATCAGGGTTACAGTACAACTTCCTTTTGCTCCAGGAGCCCCCACCTCAAATATGGCCACATCTTAGTACAGGCTTTGTTACAGTCACTTCCTGGGAGAGTGGTGCAGCTTGAAGTAAGAACACAGAAATCATGCTCAAAGAAGGCGGCTCATTGGCCAGAAGTTGCCACCAGCCACACTTTGCACAAGTTTAGAGTCTGCACACCTGCCCAGACAACCTACCATGGTCTGCAGTGACCCTTAGAACCACAAGCAGGAACACAGGGTTCATATAGAAATGTGAACTGTAGCAAATTTCTAATTAAAATGAATATATCAGTGGAAAAATTAACTTCTACCTGCTTTCCTTTATGCCCCCCTCATCTTACTTAAACAGAAACAACAACTTTTAGCCACGGCACACTGACATTCATATATCCCCCGCCATTGTATTTCTAAAGTTTCCTCCACATTATTTCAAATTGCTTTCCAGAATAGTTGAACTAATTCACGATTAGCTCAGTGCATTAGTGTATCTGCCTTACCATTGTTACCAATAAAACATGGTAATAAGATAGAGATATTAAAAAAAGAGAGAGAGATATTCCACTTAAAATAACTATAGAATATATAAAATACTTGTGAGTCTACCAAAAAGATACACACAGGAATAATATGAATATAAGTACACATTTGCAGAAATGAAGACCAACTCAAATAATTGGAAAAGTATTAATTGCCCATGTTTTAATGCACAAATTTTTAAAATCTGTATAGCCTTTGGATATGATCTGAAACTTTAGAACTTAAACCTAAATTTTTAACTTTTGCATTTTAGAAGATGCAGAATTTCTATTAGAAGTATTTTCATTGTAATAGGTTAGGTACGCAAGACACAATAGTCAATGATTATAGTAATCTACTGTTTAATAAATTCAAAGGCTCCAGCTTCTGGGATAAAAACTCACTATTTGACAAAAACTTCTGGGAAAACTGGAAAATGGTATGGCAGAAACTAGGCATAGACCAACATCTTACATCTTATACCAAGAAAAAGTCAAAATGGGCACATGATTTAGATATAAAGGCTGATACTGTAAGCAAACTAGGAGGACAAAGAATAGTTTACCTGTAAGATCTATGGAGAAGGAAAGAATTTATGACCAAATAAGAGAACATTATGAAATGCAAAATGGATGATTTTGATTACATTAAATTGAAAAGTTTTTGCACAAAAAAAGCCAAATCTTTCACCAGTATGATACCAACAACAGCTACTATGAATATGCAGGCACATTCCCAGGTTTGAATCACAAGATATAACAAACTCTCTTTCTTGAAGAAGTCTATACACATTGCCAATGCAGGGAGCACCAACACCCCAAGCATTCTTTTTAAGACAAAATCCATACACGTCACCAATGCAGGGAACACCAACATCCCAAGCCTTCCCTCCATTAGGCCTTCCAACAAAACAAGTTCCCTTAGTCAAAATCAGTCCCTTTCTCACTCATGCTAGCCATTTAAATTGAAAAGTTTTTGTACAAACAAAGCCAATACAACCAAGATTAAAAGGCAAACAGAAAGCTGGGAAAAGATTTTTACAGCCAGTATCTCTGATAAAGGCCTCATTTCTAAAATATATAGGAATTGAGTCAAATCTATAAGAATATAAGTCATTCCCCAGTTGATAAATTGTCAAAGGATATGAACAGGCACTTTTCAGATGAAGAAATTAAAGCTATCTATAGTTATATGAAAAAATGTTCTAAATCACTATTGATTAATGTAAATCAAAACATCTCTAAGGTACCACATCATACCTATCAGATGGGCTAATGTGACAAAATAGGAAAATGATAAATGTTGGAAAAGTTGTGGGGAAATTGGAACACTAATGCATTGTTGGTGGAGTTGTGAATTGATCTAACCATTCTGGAGAGCAATTTGGAAGTATGCCCAAAGGCCCATAAAACTGCGCATACCTTTTGACCCAGCAATACCACTTCTAGGTTTGTATCCCAAAGAGATCATAAAAATGGGAAAAGGACCCACATGTGCAAAAATATTTATAGTGGCTCTTTTTGTGGTGGTCAAGAATTGGAAATTAAGGGGATACCTGTCAATTGGGGTATGAATGAATAAGTTGTGGTATATGAATGTAATGGAATACTATTGAGTTTTAACAAATGATGAGCAAGCAGACTTCAGAAAAACCTAAGACTTATATGAACTGGTACTGAGCGAAATGAGCATAACCAGGAGAAGATTGTGCACAGTAACAACCACATTGTGCAATAGCTAACTTTCATGGACTTGACTTTTCTCAACAATGCAAGGATCTAAGACAACTCCAAAAGACTCATGATGGAAAATACTGTCCATGTCTAGAGAAAGAACTGTGGAGTCTGAATGGAAATTGAAGCATACTATTTGCTCTCTTTTTTGTTGTTGTTTTGTTTCTTCTTTAAAACATGACTAATGTGAATATATATGTAGAGCCTATATCACATTGCACAGAGGGGGGAGAGGAGGGAAGGAGAGAAAATTTAAAACTCAAAAGCTTATGAAAATAAATTTTGAAAACTAAAAACAAATGAAAAAAAAATTTAAAGAAATATTGGGGGAATAGGAATGGAGCCAAAAATTGCAGAATAAAAACAGGAACTAACTTGAGCTCATCCCCAGTTACCTCCAATATTTGTAAAAAATGACTAAACAAATTTTAGAGCTACAAAACCCACAAAATGACAGAGTGAAATACATCTCCAGCTGAAGTCAACCTGGCAAACCAACAGGAAAGGTCTGTTGCACTGGTCTGGGAGCAGAGCGCAGTCCCCCATGGGCTGCGCCAATACAGACTGGTGACACAGACCATCCGGAGCAGACCTCAGGGGACTGAATTGCTGGCAGCAGTGGTGGTTTCCAGACTTCCTAAACCATAAACGCCAAAGAGAAAGTAAAAGGTCAGTGGGGAAACTCAGTTGGACCTGGGTGAGAGAAGAATGCAGTCCAGCCCCTGCCTCTGGGGTGGCAGAGGTGGCATTGGCTATGGCAGCAGACAAGTGCCTCCAGGGCCCCAGTAGCTGACCAGAGGGTAATTACAGGAATCTCTTTGCTGGCACTGAGGCAGGATTCTCTTACTTTGCCCTGCTTGGATCTGGGTTGCAGTCTTGGGTGAAGGTCTGGGGGTGAGGTGGAGCACTGGTGTGTCAGATCTTGTTGAGGCTGTGGAGAGGCAGTCCTCTTCACAGTTCTGAGGCAGGTGCCTAGAAGAAGCTCTGACAACAGCTGCACAAAGTCCAAGAAATTTGGGACACAGCATTCTCCACTCTGGAAGCAGAGTTCTACCGTGGCAAAGAACTCTAAAGTCAAGTAATTAACTGGGAAGATGAGCAAACAGAGGAAGCACAATCAGACCATAGAATCATTCTTTGGCGACAAAGAAGATCAAAACATACAACCAGAAGAAAACAAGGTCAAAACTCCTACATCCAAAGCCTCCAAGAAAAATAAGAATTGGTTGCAGGCCATGGAGGAGTACAAAAAGGATTTTGAAAATCGAGTAAGAGATGTAGAGGAAAAATTGGGAAGAGAAATGAGAACGATACAAGAAAATCACGAAAAATTAGTCAACAGCTTGCTTAAGGCTTTTTAAGACCCCAAAAATGCTGAACACAATAACACCTTAAAAAGTAGACTAACTCAAATGGCAAAAGAGGTACAAAAAGCTAATGAGAAGAATGCCTTAAAAATCAGAATTGGCCAGATGGAAAAGGAAGTTCAAAAGTTCACTGAAGTAAATAATTCCTTCAAAATTAGATTGGAGCAAATGGAAGCCAATGACTTTATGAGAAATCAGGATACTATTAAACAGATCCAAACAAATGAAAAAATAGAAGGCAATGTGAAATATCTCATTGGAAAAGCTACTGACCTGGAAAATAGATCCAGGAGAGAAAATTAAAAAATTATTGGACATGAGAGCCTAGACAACAACTTTAAAGGAATTACCAAGGAAAACTGTACTGATATTCTAGAACCGAGGGTAAAGTAGAAATTAAAAGAATCTGCTGATCACCTCATGAAAGAGATTCCTAAAGGAAAGCTCCTAGGAATGTTATAGCCAAGTTCCAAAGTTCCCAGGTCAAGTAGAAAATATTACAAGCTCTCAGGAAGAAATAATTTGAGTATTGTGGAAACACAATCAGGATAACACAAGATCTAGCAAGCTTCTGCGTTAAGGGATGGAAGGGTTAATATGATATTCCAGAGGTCAAATGAGCTAGGATTAAAACCAAGAATCACCTACCCAGAAAAACTAAGTATAATGCTTCAGGGGAAAATATGAATATTCAATGGAATAAAGAACTTTCAAGCATCCTTTTTTTTTCCCTCCTTTTGGAGGGCAATTGGGGTTAAGTAACTTTCCCAAGGTTACATGGCTAGGTTGTGTGTGTGTGTGTGTGTGTGTGTGTGTGTGTGTGTGTGTGTGTGTGAAGTGTCTGAGGCCGGATCCGAATCCAGGTCCTCCTGACTCTGGGGCCGGCGCTTTACTCACTGCGCCACCTAGCCACCCCACTTTCAAGCATTCTTGATGAAAAGACCAGAGTTGAACAGAAAATTTGGCTTTCAAATATAAGAATCAAGAGAATCATGAAAAGGTAAACAGGAAAGAGAAATCCTAAGAAACTTAATAAAGTTGAACTGTTTACTTTTCTACATGGAAAGATGATATTTGTAACTCATGAGACTTCTCAATATTAGGATAGTTGAAGGGAATATATATGTGTGTATGTGTGTGTGTATACATAGATAGAGGGCACAAGATGAGTTGAATATGAAGGAATGCTATCTAAAAAATAAAATTAAGAGGTGAGAGGAATACATTGGGAGAAGGAGAAAGGGAGAGATAGAATAGGGTAAATTATATTACTAAAATTTACTAAAAAATTATTTTACTAAAAAGCTATTTTACATAAAAGAGGCAAGAGAAAACTGTTACAATGGAGGAGAAGAACAGGGAGGTGAAAGTCAACCTTACTGTCATTGGATTTGGCTTAAGGAGGGAATAACATACACACTCAATTGGGTATCTTACCCTACAAGAAAGTAGTGGGGAAGGGGATAAGGGGGGGGGAGGGGGGGAGATAGAAGGAAGAGCAGATTGGGGGAGGGGTTAGTCAGAAGCAAACACTTGAAAAGGGACAGGGTCAAAAGGAGAAGGTAGAATAAATAGGCAGAGGGACAGGATGGAGGGAAATACTGTTAGTCTTTTACAGTATGACTACTATGGAAATGTTTTGCATAATTACACATGTATAACCTATATTGAATTGTTTATCTTCCCAGCAGGGGTGGGTGAGGAGGGAAGAAGTGAGAGAATCTAGAACTCAAAGTTTTAAAAACAAATGCTAAAAATTTTTGTTACATGCAACCGGGAAATAAGATACATAGGCAATAGGGTATAGAAATCCATCTTACCCTACAAGAAAGTAAGGGGAGACAGGGGGAGATAGAAGAGAGGGCAGATTGGGGGAAGGGGTAATCAGTATGCTTGCCATCTTGGAGTGGGGAATAGGGGAGAGATGGGAAAAAATTTTGGAACTCAATATCTTGAGGAAATGAATGTTGAAAACTAAAAATAAATCATTTCATGGGGCGGGGAGGTAACTATTGGGGCAGCTAGGTGGCGCAGTGAATAGAACACTGGCACTGGAGTCAAGATGACCTGATTTCAAATATGGCCTCAGACACTTGACACTTACTAACTATGTGACCTTGGGCAAGTCACTTAACCCTGATTGCCTCATCTCCGCCCTCCAAAAAAAAAAAGAAAAGAAATATTTCCATTCTAATTTGAGCTTGATTTATGACAACTCCCCACCTATCCCTCCTCTAACTTGGAAGTTGATAATAAAAATAGGACTTTTCATGGTCTGGCCTTTTTTTTTGCAATGCCAACATAATTCTTTGTAAACCAGAGTTTATACTGTTCTTTTTGAAATTTTTTAAGATTTTTACATATTATTTTTCAATTTCAGGTAAAAACAATCTTTAACTATTTACTTTTAACTGTTTTACTTTAACTGTTTACATTCTTTTTTTTTTTTGAGTTCCAAATACCCTCCTTCTTGAGAAGGCAAGCAATTGGATATAGATTATACATATCTCTATATTAGTCATGTAAAACACAGAAAAAAAAAAAACAATGAGAATAAAGTTTTAAAAAAGCATCTTCTGATCTATTTTCAGACTCCATCAGTTCTTTCTATGAAGGTGGCTATGTCCTTTTTCATCATATGCCCTTCAACATTGTCTTAGATCATTATATTGCTAAAAATAGCTAAGTCATTCACAGTTTATCGTCATAATATTGCTGTTACTGTTTGCAGTGTTCTCTTGGTTCTTCTCACTTAACTTTCCCTCAGTTCATATAAGTCTTTCCATGTTCTTCTGAAACCATCCTGCCTTATAGCATAATAGAATTACATTGCAATCACATACCGCAACTTATTCAGCCATTCCCCAGTTGATTCACATCCCCTCAGTTTCCAGTTCTTTGCCACCACAAAAAGAGCTGTTATAAATATCTTTGTACACATAAATTCTTTTGCTTTTTTTTTTTAATCCCTTTGGGCTACAGACCTAGTAGTTATATTGCTGGGTATGCACAGTTTTGTAGTAATTTGGGCATAATTCCAATTGCTCTCTAGAATGGTTGGATCAGTTCACAACTCCAGCAGTGTTTTAATGTCCCAGTTTTTCCACATACTTTCCAACATTTGTCATTTTCCTTTTCTTTCATATTAGCCAATCTGATAGGTGTGGAGTGGTACCTTAACGTTATTTTAATTTGCATTTTTCTAATCAATAATGATTTAAAACATTTTTTCATAGTGACTATCAATAGCCTTAATTTCTTCTAAAAACTACCTTTTCGTATCCTTTGATAGTTTATCAGTTAGGGAATGATGCATATTCTTAAAGATTTGACTTAGTTCTCTATACATATTTGAGCAATGAGGCCTTTATCAGTGAAACTTGCTGTAAAAAAAAATTGTCTTCCCCAGTTTTTAGTTGTCCTTCTAATCTTGGCTACAGTGAATTTGTTTGTGCAAAAACTTTTTAATTTGATGAATTTTCTTCTTGTGCTGTTCTCTATCTCTTGTTTGATCATAAATTCTTCTCTTATCTATAGATTGACAGGTAAGATATTCCATTCTCCCTTAATTTGCTTATAAAATCATCCTTTATGTTTAAATCATACATACATTTTGACCTCATCTTGGTATGCAGTGTAAGATGTTGGTCTATATCTACTTTTTGCTCTCCAGTTTGCCCAGAAATTTTTGTCACATTGTGAGTTTATGTCCCAAAGGCTGGGTCTTAGCATATATGTGTAGCATAGCTACACATATACAACCTTTATTGAATTGCTTATCTTCCCAGTAAGGGTGAGTAACAAGGGAGGAAGGGAATGAATCTGGAATTCAAAGTTTTAAAATCAAATGTTTAAATATACGTGTGTGTGTGTGTGTGTGTGTGATGCCTTCAAATGACAAATCATCAGTGAAAATAAAAAAAAAAATCCACCAATCACCTCCTGAAAAAAATCCCAAAAAGAAAACTCCTAGAAATATTATAGCCAGGTTCCAGAGTTCCCAGATCAAGGAGAAAATATTACAAGCAGCCAGGAAGAAACAATTTAAATATGTGAAATTTAAATGTGGAAACACAATCAGGATGACACAGGATCTGGCAGCTTTTACACTAAGGGATTGAAGGGCTTGGAATATAATATTCTGGAGGTCAAAGGAGCTAGGATTAAAACCAAGAATCACCTACCCAGCAAAACTTGAGTATCATGTTTCAGGGGAAAATATGGTCATTCAGTGGAATAGAGGACTTTCAAGCATTCTTGATGAAAAAACCAGAGTTGAATAGAAAATTTGACATTCAAATATAGGAAGCAAGAAAAGCATGAGAAGGTAAACAGGGAAAAGAAATCATAAAGAACTTATCAAAGTTGAACTACTTACGTTCACACATGGAAAAACGATAATTGTAACTTATGAAACTTTTCTTAGTATTAGAATAGTTGAAGGGAATAGAAATGTGTGTGTATATATATATATACATATAACATACACACACATACATATATATGTCTATATAGGAGGGTATATGGGCATATAAATACATATGTGAGTGTGTGTATATATGTGTACAGGTATGCATAGAGGGTATAGGACCAATTGAATAGGAAAAGATTATAATTAAAAGATGAAATTAAGAGGTGAGAGTAATATAATGAGAGGAGATGGGGAGAGAGAGAATGGGGTAAATTATCTTATATAGAAGAAGCAAGGGAAAACTGTTACAATGGAGGGGAAGAACAGGAAGGCAAAAGGGAATGAATCAACCTTATTCTCATTTGGCTTAGGGAGGGAATATCATACACACTAAATAGGGTATCTCACCCTACAGAAGAGTAGGGGGGAAGGAGATGATGGAGGGGAGAGCAGGTTGGGCGGGGAGGGAAGTTGGAAGCACCCACTTTTGAAAAGGGACAGGATCAAAGTAAAGAATAGAACTAGTTGGGGGTGGGATGGGATGGAGGGAGTCAGTCTTTCACAATATATCCACTATGGAAATGTTTTGCATAACTACATATGTATGACCTATATTGAATTGCTTATCTTCCCAGTAAGGTGATGAGGGAGGTAGGGAAAGAATCTAGAATTCAAAAGGTTTAAAATCAAATGTTTAAAAATATATTATTATTTTACATGTAACTGGGAAATAAGATATATATAGACACTGGGGCATAGAGATTCACCATGCCCTACTGGAAAGTCAGAGGGGGGATGGGGGAAGATACAGGAAAGAGCAAATTGGGGGAGGGGATATTCAGTGGGATTGCTGTTTTGGGGTGGTGGGTAGGGGGAAAATGGGGAGAAAATTTGTAATTCAAAATCTTGTGGAAATGAATGATGTAAACTAAAAAAAAATAGAAAATTTGTATATCTAAATATTCATCAATAAAAGAGAGTGCAGATAAGTGAATTGGGCATGGAACCACAAAAACAATAGCTAAGAAAACCAATAAATATTAGGAACCCTATTAAATATCAAAATAGAAATCCAGAAAAGCAAAGAGGAGGTTAATAAAATTTAAAGCAAAAAAAATTCCATTGTAGTAATAAGTATAAATAGGTGCTGGGGTTTTTTTTTCCTTTTAAATAAAATGTAAAAGAAAAAAGAAATTGAAATTGCCCATTTAAACAAAAAGGACATGTAGATTTACAATTAAGAAATTATCAGAAACTATTTTACCTAATTATATGCCAATAAAACCGACAATTTTAATGGATTAATATTTATAAATATATAAAATGCCTAGATGATAGTATTAAGAAATAGGGGACCTCCAAGAACCCATTTTCAGAAAAATAAATTGTACACACCATAAACAAGTTTGCAAAGGCAAAAACCGTGGATCAAATGGTTTTCCAAGCAAATTCTGTCAGATATTTAAAGAATAGGGTGATAAAGTACTAACAAGATCATTTGTTTCCAGCACCATGGAGAGTATGAAGAAGACTAATAAATAGGCAGAGAACAGATAAAATCAGATTGTGAAGCACTTTAAATGCCTAACAGAGGAAGCTATATATTCAGTCCTAGAGGTATTAAGACATCTTCTAGAGCTGGGGTGGGGAACTTTCAGCTCAGAGACTCCTGTGGCTTGCTAGGTCCTTGAGTGTGGTCCTTTGACTGAGTCCAGGTTTTATAGAGCAAATCCTTTTATTAAGGGGGTTTGTTCTGTGACATTTGGATTTAGTCAAAGGCCCGCACTTGAGGACCTTGAGGGCCACATGGCCTTCAGGCTCCAGGTTCACCACCCCTGTTTTAGAGTTTGGTGAATCAAGGGTGACAAGGTTAGACTTGCACATTAGGAATATCGTCTTGCCTGCTATGGGCAACATTGGATTATAAAACATTGTTCTTTGAACTCAAAAAGTTTGAAAATATTTTTGCTATGGCTTTCTGTGGGAGTACTCCAGCTCTGAATGGAAAAGTAGCCATATGATCTCTCAGTTTTAACTTATGTTTTTTGGTACTGTGATTTTGTACAAAATACTTATCCATTCATATCAGATAATGTCCTTATTTCTGAACATTCACAAATTGATCTAATGCAAAAGACTAGTGAAATCATCAAATTAGTAAACAGATTTCAGCAAGTAATCAATTACTACCCTCAGTGAATATTCAGAATTATTTAATAGAGTACTGATATCCAAATTTGGTGGCATCTGTGAATACCCAAGAGCTAAGTGTTACTGGAGTACAGCATAGACTTGTTGAATCTGATAGATGTATCTCATCTGGTGTGTCAGCTTGACAGTCCAGGGCAGGCTTACTTTATCTGTCAGTGCAGCTGTTGTGTTCTTTTAGCCTCCTTGTAAGAGGAGGTGTGGTGGGTGTATACATACATATGTTTATGTGTTTCCTGTAAAAAATTTTAATCAGCCACAAAAATCATGATAAATTTTAGCATACTGTTTTTAATAAGATTTCGGCTAAGTGTTTGTTAATACAATAACTATTTATCTTTTATTTTTAGGAAATTCATAGATTTGAAAACTTTATTAAAAGTTGCCCTCCTTTTGATATTGTGATTGATGCACTCAATGTTACCAAGATGTTTCCTAGAATTCGTCAATCTCAAACTGTGAGTGAAGTTTTTTTTAATTTTATGTCTGTAGAAGTACTTTTGTATTGTATTCTGTGATTTAATTTTATAGGTGTTTCCCAAGATTTCCACAACTGCTTCTTGTTGAAGTTTAGGGGTATTGGGACCAAAAATAGTGACAGACAAGTCCTGCCCAAATGAATTCAACCCAAGCCTTCTTTCTGTGAAAAATAAGGTTTATTAGAACACTGAGTGGATGGGTGTGATTCTAAAAATCTGCCATATTGGCCAGACTCTCAAGGAATATGAGTGCCCTAATGGAGGCAAGATGGATCTTATGTACAGAAAGACAGTGGGAAGGATCTAAGAGTATCCAAGTAGCCTACAGTGATTGGAAGTTAACTGAGAATGGCCTATGATGGGCAGGGACCTGGATCATGTGGCCAAGGGATCAAGGGTGGGAAGCATCTGGGGCAGGGTGGTCCAGAGGTAACTGTGGATTGGGAGATTGGTGATAGACCATGATGAAAGGCCAGTTGAGAGACTGTACCTTGTGGGAAAGTTCTAGGAGAATTGGGGAGGGATGGGTGCCCTCCAGGGCCTGTACCTAATCACTTCCATGAAAATTTCAGAAAATGTTTCTCTGTGTTACTATGACCAAATAGCTTGTGTAAGTTATACAATATTCTTTTCAGGAGTACAGTGAGTTATAGGGGCTGGGGATAAGTATTTATTGATTTTTCACAGCATGCATGTAATGAAATTGGGAATTAGGATCTGGGTGTCCTGAGTTCACCCAGGAATTCTGGGTGGCCAGAATTCACCATGGACACATTTTGGGGTTTTGGTTAAGACATAGCTCAGTTTAGGGCACAGTGAATAGAGCGACTGTTGCTGTGGAGTCTGGAGAACCTGTGTTCAAATACAACCTCACAATTACTAGCTCTGTGATGTTGGGCAAAACACTTAACCCCAATTGCCTTGCCTTCCCCCCTCCCAAAAAAAGAAAAAAAAAGACATCTCAGTTCTTTAGTTTCTGTATGCTGTTGACTTTCAGGGAATCTTGTAAGAATTATGAGCCAGCATAATTCATGGATGAAGGAATGGGTGAATAAATGAAAAAGCCTTTGGTAAGCACTTACTGAAGAGGTGCATGCTCTGGGAATCCCCTTGAGCTCTCCTTGAATCTTGGTGAGGTACAGGCTCTGGGAACCGCCCTTGAACTCTGATTAAATTATCCCATTTGATGAGGCATTTGCATGAGGCCATAAGTCTTACTTTGTGGATGGGCCCAGACTTCCATTACTAGCCTAGTCCTCCATTGTCCATCTACTTCCCACTCTTGAGCCTATCAAAATATCAGTCTACCCTTTAACTGGCATAGCCCACCATTGTCTGTAGGCTCCTGTACAGCCTCCAGCAATTTCCCCTTCCTTACTCATTGACCTCATCTGACTTCTCCTGAAGACCCTCCCCAAACTCCTCCTCTAGACCACCCCTAGATTCCTCCCCCAGCTTTCTGTATATAAGACCCCATCTTCCCTCCATGTGGTGTGAGAGCACCATAGAATGACCTAGCACAGACTTACTCTGTGTCTAATACAAGGGAAATTTTAATAAACTTTACTTTTCTTTGACTGAGAAGACTTGAGTAGAATTCATTCGGCAGGACCCAGCATGTTGGTATTTTGGGGTCTCCAGATCAACCCTAACCCTCTTTATGGGTACCCTCTTCATTACTTCATACAAAGCATTGTGCTAAGTGCTAGGAATACAAATAGAAAAGCAAGATTGTATCTGCTTTCCAAGGAGCTCACATTTTAATGGAGGAGGCAACATAAATAGGAGGTTTTAGCTACAAATCAAATGGAATGGCATTGTGGTAAAAGCAGATGATAATTCATATTTCTCATCATAAAATCATACTCATTTCTGATGCTGGACTTTTTGTCTATGTCAGGTACTACAATGGAGAGAATTTCTTGTTTGAAGTTTTCAGTAACTGTGACTGCAACATCTGTAGAAGCAGTTGCCAAGTTAACTCTCTCCAAGGATTAAATTCCCTGGATGTTGTCTTTAGGCTCATGGCTGGAAGCAGAGCTACTGGTTTTCGGGGGAAACAATTCTGCTGTCAGAGCTCTTAGGCCCATGGTCCTTCCTGGGCTTTCTCTAACTAGTCTTAAGTTGTAACTGAGGTGTCATTTGATTTGACTATGAGAAGCTGCCTTTTGTCTCTCCCTCACAGTTCCTTATTAATTCCTCTAAACTGGCTTGCTAATGTTATACCCAAAACACGAGCAAGACCCGAGTAACAATTTAGAAGTGAACCCTTTATTGGCATCATGTTGGCTGATGGGGCCCCTCCCCAAATTGTACAGCAGCAAACCCAGGCAAAGCCTCAGCTTTTAAAGGGACAGCATGCCGCCAAAGGTTAAGGTTAGGTATTATGTAAGCAGGAACTTGTGTAGGATAAAATCAATGATTGGTCAGTACACATTTTGAAATTCCCATGCCTGCTAAGTCTCCCTAGTCTAAACCCGACAGCCCACCCACGGATGTGAAAGAGAGCTGGCTGGGGGAGGGCAGAGCTGGACCTGGCAGTCTGCCCACTTCCGTGAAGGAGAGCTGGAGTTGGGGGAGGGGAAAGAATGGGGCCAGGTACAGCACTGCCTTCTGAGTAGTGGTTGGTAGAGATTTAGAGACCAAAGGTCTTAATTTAAAATTAAATAAACACTTAATTTCCCTTTATTCTTTTAGTAAGAGGTACTAAAAGCTTCTGTTCTTACTCTACTTTTTAGCTTCCTTTTATGGGTTCTCTTCCCCCATTAGAATGTAAGTTCCTTGAGGGTAGGGCCTGTCATTGCCTCCCAGTTGTTCTTCAACTAGACTTCCCCTCAACAAGACTTCCATTTCCTCAATCCCTGAGTACTTTCTCCAGCTACTGCCCCTCCTATAATTTCACTTTCCTCTTTCTCCACTTGAGTAATTTTACCTACTTCAGAATTAGGTAATATTTGTAAAGCACTTTGCACAGTGCCTGGAATGTAGTAGAGAATTAATTAATACTTGTTCCCTTCACCTTCAGACTTCAGCCACACAGTTAGCCATTTCAGCTCTAAATAACCTCTCCTTGATTCTCTTGCCCCACCAACACCCTCCTCAGTGCTTTTCTCTTGCCAAATTTTAGATTACTCCGAAGATCAGCCTTTCTCTGCTGCAATTCATCTGTGGAATGAAACTGGAGTAATTAACATAACCCTGCTGACTGGGCCCCTAGCTGCTTCAAGTTAGTCCTTTTATTCTTCCCTAAATAATTCCTTATCTCACTGCTGGGAACAACTATTTGAAACTTTCTCTTCTTTCATGCATTCCACCACTCCTTCACTCTTGACCCTCAGTTAAGAATTGTGCTGCTTACTTTACTGAGAACATTGTGACCATACAGCATTAACTTTCTCTTCCTAACTCTTCATGATATATCCTTCTCTCTCCTCCTTTCCTTTAACATCTGAAAAAGAGGTATCCTTTCTCCTTGCCCTGTACAAGTCCCATTCCCTTACCTGATTGCATGCATAATCTTCCTCCCCCCCTTCTCTCTCTCTCTCTCCCTTCCTTCCTTCCTTCTCATTCCCTCTCTCATCTTTATTCTTTCATCTACTGACTCCTTCCCTACAGCCTTCAAACATGCCCAAGCCTCTTCAGTTCTTCATCAACTTTCACTAGACTCTATCAAATCCTCAAGCTGTTGTTGTTTATCTCTCCTCCCTTTCTCAAACAAAATTCCAGAAAAGACTGTTTATAGTCACTGTCTTCACTTCCTCTCCTTTCATTCATTCCTCATTTCTTTGTACTCTGCCTTCTGACCTCATCTCTCAACTGAAATTGCTGTCTTCCAGTTTACCAGTGATCTCTTATTTGCTAAATCTGATTAACTATTCTCGGTCCTAATCCTTCTCACCAGTCTTCTGCTTTTGACACTGGTAACCACCCTCTCCTTCTGGATATAGTCTTCTATTTCCATGACACTTTTTTTTAACATTCCCTTTTTAAAATTTTGAATTCCAAATTCTCTCCTTCCTTCCCTCCCCTAAGACAGTAAGCAATTTTATTTAGGTTATACATATGCGGTTATGCAAAACATATTTCCATATTAATCATGTTGTGAAGTAAAACACAGACACACACACAATGACAAAAAAAGTGAAAAATGGTATACTTTGAACTCTATCCATTCTTTGGAGGTGGATAGCATTTTTCATCATGATTCCTTTGGAATTGTCCATGACTTTTTTCTCTCCTGTTATCTTCTACACATTTAACTTTTCCTCAGTCTCTTGTGCTTTCTCTTCATCCATATAATACCCCCTAACTGTGAATGTTCTGCAAGATTCTTGCCGTGGGCTACTCAGTGTCCAGCACGTAGCATGATCCAGAGACATGAAAAAGAAATGACCAGGCCACGTGTAGTTCAAGGAAGAAAGATGAACTCCATTTATTGATTCTCAGGACAAGGTTTTTATAGAGCAAAAGAGACAAAGGAAGGGGACTCAAGTATTCTAATCATTACCTTAGTCTGTTGTATCCTGGAAGTAACACAGATTAGATAATTTGATAAGGATTTGTTATCTAGGTGAATAAAGTCTTAGGGTAAGACCTTTCATGGTAGGCCTCAGGAATCTGCTAATGCAACCAGTCATAAATGGATGCAATTGAGAGCAAACTTCAAAGCAAAAGCTGCAATTCTCAAAAGACATCATGTTTAGAGCTGACCACCCAAAGATACCTGAGTGCTGAATCAAATATTTTGGCTCTCAATAGCTAAAATCTTGGTGTAGAGCCTATTGATCTTAGAACTCAAGTAACATCCTTATGAGTGTAACCTATAACAGAACTCAGGAGCTAACTTGACAAAAAGTCGCATCTCAAAGAGATTCTTGTTTTAAAGTCCACTATTAGGATTTAATATCTGAGTTCTGAACCAGGCTTCTTTGACTCCCCACAGATTCTGTCTCTTTTCTCTTCTACCTCTATACTCTTTCATCTGTTCCCATTGGTTTAACTATCAATCATCTCTATGCAGACAACTCCCTAATCTACATACATATTGGGGGGGGGGAGCACATTTCCTGAACTTAAGGCCCATATCAAGTCAGGTCAACAAGTATTTAATAAGCACTTGATACATACCAGACATTGTACTAAGCATTGAGGATTCAAAGAAATGAAAAAATAATCTGTGCTCCCCAGGAGCTCATAGCCTAATGGGAGGGACAACATGTAAACAACTATATACAAACAAAATGTAAACAGGTCAAATTGGACAATCTTAGAGGGGTAGCAGTAGCACTAGGGAGGATCAGAAAAGGCTTTTTATACAAGGTGGAATTTTTTCTCAGACTTGAAGAAAGACAAGAGGCAGAGATGACTGAGAGAATTCCAGGTATTGGGGCAGCCAGTAGGAATGCCCAGAGCTAGGGGTGGAATGTCTTTTGCAAGAAACTGATCACTCACAAGAAATGTTCTCCACCATAACATTTCCTCCTGTGTCTTTCCTCTGTATTGATTTTGTACCTTTCAGCTTCTTGATGTGGTTTCTCAAATAACAAAACAGAACCTCCAGGTGCTCGTCCTGGGTCGGAAGCATATGCTGAAGGGAAGTTCCAGGTGGCAAAAGAATGAAATGGCAGCAGTGCAGAACATGGCCTACTGCTTCTTTGCTGACAATGTGTGAGTATCTAGGACGATAGGCACATGCAGCTAATTTGTATATGAGTGGGTCTCAATAATATTTTGTTACAGCATTCCATCAAAGGTGGAACAAGCATTTAGTTAGCTGTGCTGTAAATAGAAAGATCAAGAACCATTTCAAGCAAGAATACATCCCCAAGCTTAATACCACATGAAGTTTGCCATCGAATTTTGTCAACATTTGAAAGATCCTTATTCCTAAGGAAGACTGACTTTCTTCAAATCCAGCCTCAGACACTTAACACTTACTAGCTGTGTGACCTTGGGCAAGTCACTTAACTCCAATTGCCCTACCCTCCCCCCTCCAAAAAGCAAAAAAAAAAAAAGACTGAGTTCCCTGCCTAAAGGCTTTAGAACTGGAAGGAACCCTAAAGACTATCTTGGCCAGAAACCCTTCATTTTGAGGATGAGAAAAGTTGAGGCCCTTTCTCTAGTCATTAGACATTCAATTTGTAATGTTGGCCAAATTTCTTTTGTGTCTCTGTGCCTATTTTTCTATTAGGTTTTTTTTTTTAAGTTTAACAGCATATCATTTTAGAGCTCCTGAATGGAAGTGACTACATAAATGCAGAGTATTGTTATCAGGAAAAAACCTAATTGAAAATGGACTCTATTGTATCATGGTCTGTATTGTATCATGTATCATATTGTATCATATGTTTAGTGCTGACTATAGTTACAAATTCACTTCTTATATTTGTGGCAGCAAGCACCCCAAGCCTCCCCAGGGTCGCTGCCACCACAGGTCCTTGGATCTGCTTTGACAAAGGAAAGCAACTCAAAATGGGTTAACAAGCTTACTTTTTTTTTTTTAAAGCAGTTGGGGTTAAGTAGCTTGCTCAAGGTTACACGGCCAGTTATTATTTCTGGGTGTGGTGCTGAGTATCTGAGCCCGGATTTGATCCAGGTCATCCCGACACTGGAGCCGGAGCTCTTACTCACTGAGCCACCTGGCCGCCTGCCTAAGCAATCGGGGTTAAGTAACTTGGTCAAGGTTACATGGCCAGGTGTTTCTGGGTGGGTGCTAAGTGTCTGGGCCCGGGATTCGATCTCCAGGTCTTCTCAACACTGGAGCCGGTGCTCTTACTCGCTGTGCTACCTGGCCGCCCCAACAAGCTTACTTTAATCAGATATATATCATTTACCTAGTTTAGGGGAAAAAGGTCAGCACCCCAAACTTCAGAATACACAGACAGAATTATCAAGTCAGAGAAGCAGATCAAGTAGACAGATTTCCAAACTGTCCAACCATTACATCCATACCAAACAACATCTGGGTTTCAAAGCCGGGGGCTGTGGAGAACGGCTTCCCAGAGTTTCATCAAATCACAGAACACTTCTCAAAGTGAGCCCCAAAACAAAGCCTCACATCAGGGCTTATATAGCCTTCTCCTGGCTCAGAGAATGTAACAACCTTATGGACCCACTGGCCAATCAAAAAGTATCTACTGAAAAACAAGTCTCCCACCCCAGGCTCCAGGTGCACTTTAGCCTAGGGGCAGGGAAGATCTTTAAAATTTACATTCCCATTACAATATTTGACTCAGTAATTTTCCTTACCCATATGTCCTTATATTTTTCAGTTATCTCTGATTTTCAATCCAGTCCAAATAACATTAATTATGTACAATTACCATATGCAATGGACTTTGCTAAGTACTAGGAATATAAAGACAAAACAAAAAAAATTCCTCTCCTCAAGGAAGGTATACAACATGTAAACATCAGAGGGTGCACATACATACAATAATTTGAGGTGGGAGAGCTCTAAAAACCTGTGGCACAGAAAAACACTTCCTGGAGGAAATAGCCCATATTTTCAACTTTGAAAAGAGCTGGGATTTGGGGCGGCTAGGTGATACAGTGAATAGAGCACTGGCTCTGGAGTCAGGAGGACCTGAGTTCAAATCCAGCCTCAGACACTTAACACTTACTAGCTGTGTGACCTTGGACAAGTCACTTAACCCCAATTGCCCTTCCTTCCCCCTCCAAAAAGCAAAAAAAAATTAATAATTGTTTGAAAAATAAAAGAAAAATAGACTGAAACTAGTTTCTGAAGGATTTTGAATTCCTAACTGTGAAGTTTTTATTTTATGCTAGAAGAAATAGGGAATCTCTGAAGGTTCTTGAAATAGCATGGTCAGGCTTGTGCCTTGGGAAGATATATCTTGGTAGTAAGTGAAGGACAAAAATTGGAGAGAGAATAGATCAGAAACCAAATGTCCAATTGTGAGAGCTATTGCAAAGTATGGTCATGTGACTGAGAGAGTGACAGATGTGGGGAGTGAAATCAGTTGATCAACAAACATTACTAAATACCTCTCACACCATGTGCCATGTACTGTGTTACGTGCTGTGAACCAAAGCCAAACCATCTCTGCCCTCAGGGAACTTACATTCTAACAGAGGAGACAACATGCACAAATACTGGCATACACAAGAGCATATATAATATGCTATATATATATGTATTATGTATGTGTGTTCATATGTGTGTGTAGACACACACACATGTGTATATATAGTAATGTTAGAAAGGAAGGCATTAGCAAGTGAGGGGAACCCATAAAGTCGTCATGCAGAAGGATAGATTTAAGCTGAATCTTGAAGGAAACCAAGGATTCCAAAAGGCAAGGATAAAAAGAAAGAATTTGAAGCATAGAGGACAGACAGTTCAAAAATATAGATAAGATATACATCTGTACAACTTGGTAGTAGGTAGGGGCCAAAATTAAAACAGGCTAAGCTTCTTTGGGCCACATATAGGTTTTTAGTGTCTCACTTTCCAAGTAAATGCATAATTAATGAATAAACTATTTCTCAAAAACACTTTTTTTATTGGAACATTATCCAGAAATTACAATTGGCAAATACTTCTTTGTGAAGTCACCTTAAAAGACTTCCTAGCAGCAGCAGCAGTTTCTTTTGAAATCTAAAAACTAATCTTAATAGCTGCCTCATTTTCTGAGTTTACTTGAAAAACTGTTGCACCCCACTGAGATTTTTCAACAATTTGGATACCTTAATTTGTTTTTGATGTTGTACAATTTGCTTAAGTATGGATGTTTTGATTCAGTATGGCAACCGAGATTGTATTCCTTTGGAATGAATATTACTTCTCAGCAAATAAGACAGTATTTTGTCTGTCATATAGATAAGCAAGTATCTATTTGTCCACTCTGGATTAAACACTCTGTTCTAATTAGATCTTCCATTTCTTTTTATCACCCATTTTATGAAGTCACCCCCAAACTAAAGAATCTCCACAGTAACTGCTCACATACAAAGAAATATTGAACTGAGGTCTGATCTTGGAGAGAGCACCAGCCATTCAAGTAACTTGGAGGATGGCCGCGAAGCAAGGGAGGGAGAAGAAGCCCTCGTATTGTTGCTGCATTGGCATGTGGCTGCACTCACTTTGTCCCTGTTCAACACTGATACAGAAACAGAAAACACAGTGAAAAGTTACAACTCTCACCTCTCTCAGACTAGACACAGACTGGCAATGGTCACTTGCCACAGGTCACATAACAGACAGTGTACAGTGGCAACACCCCCCCCCCCAAGTTACATGACAGGCACATCAGTGACTAGTGGAAGACAGGCTAAGTGGGGCACAGACAAAGGATTCATTACAACTTTACTTTCTTTAATATTCTCCACATTTTTCATGGGCAGCCTGCTTTGGCAGGCCATATGTTGTACAGGCCTGATATCATGTGTTAGAAATATCATGGTATCATATGTAAGAAAAAGTATAAAGGCCAGTGTGACCAGACCAGTAGAGCACTTACAAGATAGTAATAAGTGATAAAACGGGAAATATAGAATAGGTCTAGTCAGTCAATAATCAGCAAATATTTATTAAGCAGCTACTGTGTGCCAAGCACTGGGCTAAGCCCTAGGGATACAAAAAGAGACAAAAGATGGTCCCTGCCCTCAGGGATCTTATAATCTAATGGCCAGGTCATAGAGAGCTTAACATGCCAGAGTAGTTTATTGATTCTGTCATAAGTCTCTTCCCACTCCATCCTAGCCGCCAAAATGATATTCCTAAAACACAGGGCCAACCATAAACTCCAGTAGTTCCCTGTCATCTGATTTAGAATTGCTCTAAAATGTATATAAGACTTGTCATTCTTTTATCAGTCAGTCAGAATCTAAGTTCTGTATCCATGTATGTGTATTCTGCTAGCTTTAAGGGAATAAACAATATGCATCTATATATCACCTAACCTGTTTGCCTCTTTTAACCAGACTTTCAGGTCAGCAGTTAAAGTTCTCCCTCCTATGCTTCCTGACTTCCTTTAGATTCCATCTAAAATACCATCTTAAGGGTGGCTAAATGGGGCAGTGAATAGAGCACCAACCCTGGAGTCAGGAGGACCTGAATTCAAATCCGGCCTCAGATACTTAACACTTAGTAGCCATGTGAACTTGGACAAGTCACTTAACCCCAACTGCCCTGCCTTCCCCCCCTGCAAAACCAAAAAAAAAAAAAAGTTAAAATACCATCTTCTATAGGAAAGACTTGCCTCTTAATTCTAGTACCTTTTTTTATTCTGTATTATAACTTGTTTATACATATCTGTCTGCTTGTTGTTTTCCCTGTTAGATTGTGAGTTTCTTGAGGGTAGAGACTGTATTTTGCGTTTTTTTTGTATCCCCAGTGCTTAGCATAGTGCCTGGAATATAATAGACACTGAATAAGTGCCTATTGACTGACTGATTCGAAAGATAATAAGAAACCACTGGAGTTTATCAGGGGGAAGAGGTAGGGTGGACAGGGTGTAACGTAGTCAGACATGCCATTTACAAAAATCACTTTGGTGGCAGTGTGGAGAATGGAATGGGATAGTAGTCTCAACTAGAGATGGAGAAACTAGTCAGGAAGTTGTTGCAGTAATCTAAGGAAGAGGTGATGAGCTGCTGAATTAAACATGGTAGCCATATGACTAGAGAGGAGGACTTAGCCAAAAAAGTTATTTGCATATTAAAATAACAGTATTTTAGACTGAGTATGTAGGATAGGAACTAAGTGGATAGAGCACTGGCCCTGGAGTCAGAAGACCTGAATTCTAATCCAGCCTCAGACACTTCCTAGCTGTGTGATTCTGGGCAAGTCACTTAACCTCTGATTGCGTGACAATGGATCCACTTGACCTAGTGGAGAAGAAAATGGCAAACCACTCCAATATCTTTGCCAAGCCCCAAATGGGATCCCAAAGGGTGGGACACGGCTGAAAAATGACTGAACAACCAAGGCAGGATGAGTGGGAGTGAAGGATCAAGGACAGATCAGATAAGATTTGATCATTTGTTGATTAGGGTGTTGAGGGAGAGTGAAGACTCAAGAATGACTTTGAGGTTGGAAATCTGAGTGACTGAAAATTTGTGGGACCCTATAGAAAAATAGCAAAATGTGGAGGAAGCATGGATTTAGAAGGGAAGATAATTAGTTTTGTTTTGGACTTGTGATGTTTGAGATGCCTGTGAAGATATCCACGAAACAGCAATTGATTCTAGACTAGAGCTAGATATATAACTCTAGGAGTCATCTTCATAAAGATGATAATTATATCCATGGATACTAATGAAATTGCCAAAAGGCAAAAAATAGAAGGAGACTCAGGACAGAGTTTTTTGTCCCAGAGGAAGCTTTTTTTTTTTTACACAAGGAATTGAAATAGACTGACTTAAATTGAATCATTAGTAAGATTTCATCACATTTTGTAGTGAGAATTGCTCAGGACCCAGATGGTTACCAACATTCTTCCCACTTATGCAGAAATAGTCATATTTTTATATTAGGGGTGGGATTGATAGAGAAAAGTCATAATTGTCTCTGGGACTTTAGGAAATCATGAGTCCATAGTGATTCTTGAAGGGGGGAAACCTTTCTAATAAAGGAAGTTTCTGGTCTGAGTAACTCTGTAGCAAATACTTTGAAAAATGCAAATTTCAGCTTCCATTTGGGGTTTGCCAAGGAAAGTATGGTGTATAATACCCACCTCTAGGCTTGTTCTGTGAGTTTTGGAGGGAAGAATTGCTTGATTTAATCTGTGTTATAAATAGAAAAAATATGCTTTGGTCACAAATTAGCATTTAGGAACTGAAAGTTGGGGTTTTAAAGAGTTTTAAACAACTTAACTGAGTAAAGTAAAACCCTAAATTGTAGACCTTCAACAGATCAGATCATCTTCCCTTTCAGTCTTTTGTACTCTTTTTTTTTTTTAAACAATTGGGGTTAAGTAACTTGCTCAAGGTTACAGGCCAGTTATTTTTTTGTGTGTGGGTGCCAGGTATCTGCGGCTGGAACCAATCCCGGGTCTCCCAACGCTGGGGCTGGCACTCTTACCCACTGCGCCACCTGGCCACCCCTTTTGTACTCTCTTTGAAATGTTACTCTTTGTATTATAAAGACCTGCAGTGGGTAATGAGTATTACTGTATTCATAGTATCAAGAATTTAGAACACTTCTTCAAACAGTAGTAAAGAAATATATATCATAGAGAGGACAATTATGTCTCTTTCTCTTGACTCTTCAGAGCTCCCTCCCTTTTTGTTTTAATTCAGCTCAGAAGATGATGCCTTCCTATTATATGCCACTCTGCACTCAGGGAACCACTGCAGATTTCTCACCAGAGATTTGATGCGGGACCACAAAGCCTGTCTCCCTGATGACAAGACTCGACATCTGTTCTTTAGATGGCAGCAGGGACATCAGCTTGTGTTCCTCAACTATTACCCAGGAAAAAAGATCGTTTTTCAGGTATGTTCTCACATTTCTGTATTGGGTCAGTACAGTATGATCTTGGTTAAGAATGTGAGACAAAAAAAAAGCATCATTTTAGAAAGGCCAAACACAAACTATTAGCTGTTAAAGAGGATTCCTCCTCCCTCCTTTCCTTCCAAAATTGTAATTGTTTCATTTTTTCTCTACTGTCTGTCTGAAATTTTCTGGGTTATAAAAACAAAAAGTTTCTAACACAAAAAAAGTTTTCAGTATTCATTGATATCACTGAAAGAACTTAAGAATTCATGAAATGTACCTTCATAGATAGGTTTGGTTTGGTTTTTAAAACTTTTATTATTTACTTATTTGTTAAGCACTATAGAATCAAATCATTATTATCTATTATTCACTAAAGAATCAAAACTCCTTTAAGATTCTTCATACTTCTTCCATTGCTCAATATATATATATATATCTCTATTAGTTCTGGTGAGTTCTCCTTTTGTTAGGCCAGATGCACATTAGCAAATAAAATAAACTAGTGTAATCTTGGGCTGCATTAAAGAGATATTATTCTCTTCTAGTCTAGAAACATAATAGGGCCATCCATAATTTGACTACATTTGGAATCTCTCATTCAATTTTAAGTTCCACATTTAAGAAGTAACATTGATAAACTGGAGAACATCCAGGAGAGGGCAACAAAGATTTGGGAATGGCACTTTGAAATCATGGGAACTGATGACACCAAATAAAATAATATAAAGGGAAAAGAGATGAGGACAGAGCCTTGGGGGACTCCCATGGCTAACTGTCATGATCTGAATAAAGATCCAGCAAAAGAGACTGAGCAGGAGTAGTCAGACAGATAGGAGGAGAATCAGAAGAGAGTAGTGTTACAGAAACCTGGAGGAGACCATCAAGAAGACAGTAATCAGGACTGCGAGGCAGAAGGGCTGACTGCCAGTCTGAGGACCAGAGCGGAAAGCTGGTGCCAGTAGCTCTGGATGCAGTAGCCACCAGAGGTCTGGAGCCAACTCAGCCGTGGCATAGTCCTGGTTTGGTTCCCCAGGGGCCCATGGTGAGCAGCCCTGGCCTGGACCTGTGCTTGGCATTGAGCCTGCAACTATTGAACCCCCAGCCCTCCTTGACCAATAATACTGGTTATACCAGGCAAGAAAACAACATTACTACCCCTTCCACAGCACCACCAGCCAATGGGTCCCTGTCCCAGGGTGCAGTCATTGTCATCACTATATTCTTGGTCCTGGGTCTCCTCCTCCTGGTAGTGGCCCTAGCCCTGATGGGCTGGAAGCCTTATGAAAAACACCAGACAGAGGGTACCTACCAGTCCAGTCCAGTGGAACCTAGGGAATGCCTGGGTTCCACTGCCCCCCAATCTGAAGCTCCCCCCTGAGGAGTAGCTTGTCTGAGCACTCCATCCCCCCTTTTCCTGCATATAACCCCATGCTCTGTTTCTGATTTTGGACCTACCCAATACTGGGCACTCAACCACTTTGACAACTCCCTTTAGGGAGCATCTTAGATAACACTGAAGTCCTCAGGTGCTAGGAAGTGGGCAAAGGAGTATTGTCTAAGCTACTGACCATAGCCACCTTCACTGCACCACCCAGCCTGCTGCAGACTTTTGACTTTGTTCTGTAGACATTGGCCTGGGACTGATGACTACTATTTCTTCTTTTCCTGACTTGAGCTCTCTCCCCTGATGGCCTGCTCCTGCCTTTCAACTCTGGTCTCCATGCCTTTCGGTTGTCCCATGCAGCTGAGACAACCCCAGGTCCCCAGGACTTGAAAAACAAGGCACGGGTCTGAGTGTCTTTCTGGGGTTAGGGTGGGCGCAAAAGGTCTGGGCCCTCTTCTTCTTTGTGGGGAGGGGCAAAGACTTTGATGGGCACTGAAACCAAGCACCCCTTCCCCCTTTCCAGGCCATTTGATTAACATTCTACCTTCCCAGTGGCAGCATAACTCTCTCAGGGCTAATTTTCCTCTCCAGGTGAATAATAATAGGTATTTGAACTGAAAAGGAGGTGCTTGGAAAAGTCTTTAACCCCTTCTGAAAAACCTCCCCTACTTCCTTTCTTTGAAATTTCCTTCTTTTAGGGGCGGCCAGGTGGCTCAGTGAGTAAGAGCACCAGCCCCAGAGTCGAGATGACCTGGGATCGAATCTGGGCTCTGATACTTAGCATCACATCCAGAAATAACTGCCCGTGTAACCTTGAGCAAGTTACTTAACCCAATTGCTTTAAAAAAAAAAGAAAGAAAGAAAGAAATTTCCTTCTCTCCCTGGTCCCTCCTTTTTTCCTCTCCCTTTCCATCACCACTCTCTCCAATTCCCTAGAACTGTCCTTGGGAGGGGTTGCTTGATTTGTATTTTTTTTAAGATGGTCATAAGGTCAAAAAGAAAAAGAAAACAATAATCAACACTGCCAAAGACTTCCGAAATGTCAAGAAGGATGAGGATTGAGAAAAGACCATTAGATTTGTCAGATAAGAAATCATTGGTTACTTTGGAGAGAGCAGTTGCACTTGAATGATGAAGTCAGAATTTCAGAACTGCACCAAAAGCTAACCATAAGCCCATAACCATAAGAGCAGTAAGAAAGGGGAACTATCAGAAAAGCTAACTCCCACTCAGGCAAACAAGTAGAAAATATCCAAGCAGAACCAAAGACTAGCAAGAGACAGATACAATTTTTTTTTAAAAGAAACGTATAATTTATCTGGAGGCATCAAAATCAGACTTGCCCAAAATAGCCCTAGAATAGTTAGGAAGGTCTGGGAGAGATAGGGACCAAGAGAAGAAGAACAAAGTGAAGATGAGCCATTACTCAGATTAGGGCACCCCAGCCCTAGGTCTATTTCTATCCTAAAAGAGGACCCTGAAGATCTAGCACTCTGAACCTCAAAGATCCACAATGGCCTTAACCTTAAGAGGTGGAAATCAAGGGTGAGACTAAGCAAGATCAGCCATTTCACCCAGAAGTTTAGTAGGAGGCAAAACCTCTGGCCCTGGCGCAGAACCCCAGTTTAGGATCTGAGGCTAGAGACACAAGTAAAGAATACACTGAAGTATGCTAGAACCAGCTCAAACCAACTTGGGAGATAATTGTTAAATTTTCAGTATGGGGCAGCTAGGTGGCATAGTGAATAGAGCACCGGCCCTGAAGTCAGGAGGACCTGAGTTCAAATCCAGCCTCAGACACTTAACACAAAAAAACTAGCCGTGTGACCTTGGGCAAGTCACTTAACCCCAATTGCCCTCCAAAAAATAAAGTTTCAGTGTGAACATTTACACTTCATAAATGGGCAAATGCTACCAGAGCCTGATTTTATTATTTTGTTAATTGTGTAGACTTAAGAAAGTGACAAAGAAAATTATAATAATACAAATTGAACTTATAGGTGTATGGTGCATACTTCCCTCCCCCTAACCCGCCCCTAGAGCTGATGGTTAAACATTTACCTGCACACCTCAGAATACACTAGTGTAGAAAGGAGGAAGGAGTAGGTAGATTTTATTTCTCATAACTGAGGTTACTGAGAGGAAAATGTTAATATTGTACTTTGCATCATGAGCACACATCTTCTAAAAATAATTTTTATTAATATATCATAATTCTTATGCAAACAATGTTCTACTTAGAGATAGAAATGACCAAATTGACAGTTTCCTCATGTCCTATTTCCTACACAAGTCATTTTTGAAGTGAGATTTGTCAGAATCTTGAACAAAGAAAATTTCACTGTATGATAAAACACTTTTATACAACTCAAGAGTAAGTAAGTTAACATTTTATTTAATCAAACAAAACAATTGGCATTTGATTTTTGGGGTCTGGCCTTAGACAATTTCCTAAAATCACTCAGTCTGTATATAGTTACTTCTCTCAAGGGCTCTCCCTCCCACCTAGTCACAGGTGACTTGAAATAATCAAATAGAGCTCCTCCCTCAGGGAGGGGGAGAGAGAGACACACACACACACAAACACACACCACAAATTGTAGAGACAGGATAGTACAGAGAAGGGAAAAGTCATAAGCAAAACAAACTGATCCCAAAGGGGAGATTAAGAGGAAGGGGAAAAGAACTGAAAACAGATGTCCCTCAATTGGGGAATGACTGAATAAATTATGATAAGAGAATATAATAGAAAAGAGAGAATTTCTGGGAATCTTTGGAAACAGGCCCTGACAAAGAATGAATTGAGCAAAACCAGGAAAACATTTAATACAATGAAAACAGTCTTGTAAAGAAACAACTTTGAAAGACCTAAGAACTTTTCTCCCAGAAGTCCCTAACCATGTTTTCAGAGGAGCTATATAATGCTTCATGTTCCCCACCCCTTGACAGACTCAGGGTTCATAAAGAGATATGCATTTTGGGGCATGGCAATTGTGTGGATTTGTTTTGTTTGACTATATTTGTTACAAGGGTTTTTTCCTTCTTCATTGGAAGGGGTTGGAGGGGATGATAGAAGAAGTTACCAAGAAAAGAAAAAGAGGGGGGGCCGGCCAAGTGGCTCAGTGAGTAAGAGTACCGGCCCTAGTGTCGGGATGACCTGGGAATCAAATCCGGGCTCAGACACTCAGCACCACACCCAGAAATAACTGGCCGTGTAACCTTGAGCAAGTTACTTAACCCCGATTGCTTAAAAAAAAAAAAGAGGAAGACCATTAACACATTTTTATAAGTACATAGAAGAATACAGAAGGTAGATGAAAAGGAACATATAAGTGAGACTGTTTTGAAAGTAATAGAGCACCAGCCCTGGAGTCAGGAGGACTTGAGTTCAAATTCGGCCTCAGACACTTAACACAAAAAAACTAGCCATGTGACCTTGGGCAAGTCACTTAACCCCAATTGCCCTACCTTCCCCCCTTCAAAAAGCAAAAGAAAGAAAGGAAGTAATGAATTGAGACACTTGATACTTACTAGCTGTGTGATCCTGGGGTAAGTCACTTAACCCTGAATGCCACACACACACACACACACACACACACTGGATTGGATTCATTATATATTTTGTTTAAAAAGTAAATGGTACGTAATAGAAATTCATGACTTCATATACAATTCTCCTTTGTGTTCAATTTTATTAAATAGCCTTAACTTTAAAACTTCTTTAAAATAATATTTAGTTTTTTCTCCATTACATGTAAAGACAATTTTTAGCATTCATTTAAAAAAAATTTTGAGTTCTAAATTTTCTCTCTTCCTCTCTCACCTACCCTCTTTCTGAGAGGATGTAGGTTATACATGTTCAGTCATACCAAACATATTATAATATTAGTCATGTTGTGAAAGAAGACACAGATCTAAAAGGGGAAAAAAAAACATGAAAAAATAAAATGAAAAATAGTATGCTTTGGTCTGTATTATTTCTCTGGAAGTGGAGAACATTTTTCACATCATGAGTCCTTTGGAATTGTCTTAGATCATTGTATTGCTAAGAATAACTAAGTTATTCACAGTTGAACTTTAATACTTTTTTAAAACTATTATTTTTAATAGAACTGTCCAAAAGTGGAATATGCTGTCTAGAGAAGCTAGTCAATTGTACCTCACTTCAGATCTTCAGGCATAAGCTAGTTGATCACTTGTTAGGTAGAGGGGATTCCTGTACAGGTCTAGCTTGGACTAAAAGTTATCTAAGTTATCTTCCATCTCAGTCAGTCAGCAAGTATTACTAAATGCTACCTGATGTATGCTATGTGCTGTGCCTGGGGCATAAAAGGTTAATACAGAGTAGAAAGAAGGCATTGACAATGGGGGGGGGGGGGTACTAGAGGGGACAAGGAACTACCAGGAAAAAGGCCTTTTGCAGAAGGTGATGTTTGACCTGAGACTTGAAGGAAGCCAGGAGATAGAGATGAGAAGGGAGGGAGAGCATTCCACGGATGGGGGGACAGTCTGTGGGGTGGCACAGAGGCAGGAGATGAGCTGCTGTAGTTGTATCACAGAGCACCTGGAGAAGAATGAGGTGTTGTTAGAAGACTGGAAAAGTAGGGAGGGATCAGATTCTGAGAGACTTTAAATGCCAGGGAAGATTTACTAGATTCTGGAGCCAACAAGGAACCATTAGAGTATAATTGATTGGGGGATGTGGGGAGCAGGGGATGACGAATCGACCTGTGCTTTAGGAAAATCAGTTTTGACAGCTGAATAGAAGATGGACTGGAACAGGGAGAGACTTTAGGCAAGGAGACCAGCCACAAAGATATTTCAATAGTTTAGGTATGAGGCAATGAAGACCTGCTCTAATATAGTGGCTATGTGAGTGGAGAAAAATGAATTTTGGAGGTCATGCAGATAGAATTGAGTATGTTTGGGCAGCTGGGTGGTGCAGTGAATAGAGCACTGGCCTTGGAGTCAGGAGGACCTGAGTTCAAATTTGGCCTCAGGCACTTAACACTTACCAGCCATGTGACCTTGGGCAAGTCACTTAACCCCAATTGCCCTCCAAAAAGTAAAAAAAAAAAAAAAAAGAATTGAGTATGTTGTGGGTGTTGTGAGATGTAGAGATCAGTGATACGATCATTTCTTTCTATAGCTGAGAAGGAGTTGAAGAGCAGACATGAGAATTGAGTAGATTGGAACTGGAAGTTAGGCTTTTTGAGAGATTATCAATGTGTATGTCGAAGTTCCTGCTATGAGAGCAAGAGTTGTAAATATGAGAAAGACCAGGCCAGGTACTGAACTCATTGAGCAATGAAGAATGATCTAGGGAGTTCATTAGATAATTCTGTCATTCTTTCAGGTCAGTGTTGCTATCAATATATTCTGTCAATATTAACATAAATCTTATGTCTTGTTTCTGATTCAACAGTCTGTTCTCACCTATAATACAGTGGTACAAACAACAGGAGACTCATGGCACATACCATATGATGAAAACATGGTGGAAAGATATTCCTATGAAGTACCAACTAAATGGCTTTGCCTTCAGCAAAAAAACTGAAGCTTCTAGCCTGGACTAGATGGCCTCTGGGTGCCCTTCCTGCTCTAGATCTGTGGTCTTCACTAAATGTCTGTACCACTTTGGCTACTGCAAAACAAAGTGGTTCTCATACAGGAGGATAGGTAATCCAGGACTGGAGCTCTGCATATGCTCTGGAAAAGAAGAAAATATTACTGCTGTTTATTCCATCAAACCTACAATTTTAATAAGCAGTTTTAAATTAAATGAGACATTTAATCTTCATTTCAGATTGCATTTTCCAGTATGACTTTCCTTCTGTTGTACAGTATTATTTGTGAAAGCTTGCCTGTTTTTCTCACATATCTTTATCAGGGCTACCTCTAATGTATTCATCTGTCATTGACTTTAAGATTTTATAGATTTGATGATTATAGATATTTGGTGCCACCCAACAATAAAACAGTTGACTACAATTATTTGTTTTCCTTGAATAAATGTTGATGATTTCTATGGATTAATTTTGCATGCTGCTATTTTATTGAAGCTATAATTATTTTGATTACCATATTATTGGTTTGCTAGAATTTTCTATGTGAACCATTATATCATCTGCAAATAGGGATAATTGCCCCTCCTCTTTGCTTATACCTATTCCTTTAGTTTCTTCCTCTTGTCTTGTTGTTATAGCTAGAATTAATTATACTTGGTCATAGTAGAGAAAGGAGGCTTAACTTTTGGGGAAACTTCCAGTACTTTTCTGTCATAATTCATGCTAGCTTATGGGTAAGTATTAAATAAATACTGTTAACTATGTTGAAAGGAGACCATACTAGGAGAGGAACTTCTTTGACAGGGATTTCTGAGAAAACTAGAAAGAAGTTTGGCAGAACGTAGCTTTAAATAAACATCTTAAATATACTCCAATAAGAATCAATTCCAAGTATATGTGATTAAAGGCTTTCAAAATAATAAATATAAACTATCAAAGCCCTATGGGAAAAAATGCTCCAAATCACCAATAAGAAGAAAAATTTAAAGATCACTTCATACTTATCAAATTGGCAAATGTGGTAAAAAGAGAAAAATATTAAGTAGCTATAGGGAAACAAGCACAATAATGTTAATGTGTTTCTGAATTGGTTCAAATGTTCTAGAAATGAGTTTGGAATTATGTGTGAAAGTGACCAAAACTGTTCATACCTGTAACCTAGTGATCCCACTCCTAGGTTTATATCCCAAGGAAACCAATAACAGAAAAAGAAGTCTTATGTATACCAAAATATTTATAGGAGTACTTTATGAAGTAGCAGAAAGCTAAAATCAAAATAAATATCTACCAGTTGGGGAATAGTTGAACAAATTGTGGTGTATGAATATAATGGAATAATATTACACTGTAAAGAACAGCAAATATGAGGGAGGAATTCATCAAAATATCCAATTCCATTTGAAAACATTTTTAAGTGCCTGCTGTGTTCTAGGCATAGTGCTAGGTACTTGGAATATAAAAGCATAAAAATGAAAATAGCCCCTTAAGGAGCTTATGTTCTACTGCATGACACCACAGGTGTGTGTGATATCACAAGTACACAGGGAAATAAATAGAAATATTCATAGAAATATATTGATTAATATTACATTTTAATTTTATTAATTTATTAATATTATTAGTGATGATATTGCTTATAATTAATATAGAAAAATAAAATAAGTAGAAAGTAATTGGGTTTAGGGAAAAGGAAAGCACACACAACTGAGGATCAGAAAAGGTCTCCAGTAGGAAGTGGCATGATGGCAGGATATAGAATAGCATGTGTGGCAAACGGCAAAGGAGACTGATTTGGCTGGAATGTAAAGTGTATCTGGGGAGAGGAGCAGAGTAATGTGAAGTCTCTTGGGATAGTGAATAAGTATTTACTCTTTAAAGAAAAGCAAATACAGTGAATAGAGCACCAGCCCAGGAGTCAGGAGGACCTGAGTTCAAATGTGACCTCAGACACTTAATACTTACTAGCCATGTGACCTTGGGCAAGTCACTTAACCCCAATTGCCCTGCATGCCCCCTTCCAAAAAGAAAAGAAAAGAATTGGACCCTGCCCTCAAGGAGCTCCCATTCTAATGGAGTAGACAACATGCAAGCAACTCTGTACATACAAGATAGAAGAAGAGTAGATGGAAAGTAACTTTGTAAGAATTGTACTAGGGGGTGGTGGGAGGGAGGGAGGAACAGACTAGGAAAGTTCTTTCATAGAAGGTGAAATTTGAGTTTGAGTCTTGAAGGAAGCCAAGGAGGCAGAGGTAAGGAGAAGAATGAACAACTACTGAAAAGGTAGAGTAGGAAAATTAATTCCTGTGTGTGAGAAACAACAAAAAAGCCATGGTACCTAGAGTCATAGAGTATGCCAAGGTGGTAATTAAAGTGCAGGATGATTGGAAAGATAGGAAGGGGCAGAGTTATGAAGAGAAGTTTAGCACTTGAAGTGCTAAACGTTATCTTGGTGGCACTAGAGGCACTGGACTAGGAGTGACATGTTCAAACCTGTGCTCTAGGAAAATCCCTTGCTTCAGTCATCTCCATTCCATCTTCCATTCAGCTGCCAAAGATAAATAGGAACAGTTTTGTGGAGAACTCTAGATGCCAAAAAAAGAGTTGGCCTTTTATTCTAGAGGAAATAGGACATCACTAAAGCTTTTTGAACAGGGGAACGATATGGTGAGACCTCTGCTTTGGGAGTATTAATGTTAGCTGTGTGGAGGATGGATTGGAGAGGGAAGACTGCAGGCAGCAAGACCAATTAAGAGGCTTTTGGACAATCCAGCTGAAAGGTTATAAGGTCCAGAACTAGAGGGTTCCCATGTTAGTAGAGGGATGGTACTGGATATATTTAAATTTGGCAGATGATAATTAAACCTTGGAAGTTGATGAAATTACCAAGAGAAAGAAACTATGAAGAGAAGGCAGCGCAGGGCAAAGTCCTGGGTTCACATGAAGAGGACAGGACATGAATGATGATCCAGCAGAAGAGACTGAGATAAGCAGCTGAAGAAGTAGGAAAGAACACTGTCATGAAAACCCAAGGAAGAGAGAATATGCCACATGGCACATACCCCTGTGGGTACTCACTGGTGCCCTATATCCATCTTTGCTTTTCAGCTTTTTTTGGTGTGTTTTCCCCTATCACATTAGATTAAGTAGGAGCTCTTTGAGGGCAGGGGCTGTCTTTCTTTTTTTGTATCCTCAGCACTTAGCAAAGTGCCTACCACAAAGTAGATGATTAATAAATTAATAAATGTTTATTATTTTATTATATATAATTTATTATTTTTATTTATTATTATAGTTTATTATATATAATAAATGTTTATTAATAAATGTTTGCTGAATCAAATTGAATTAAGTTCGTCGAATCCTTCTCCACTCCCAGTTGTCCTTTTGTTTCCCAGTTGAGTTGAATCAATTAGTCATTAAATAGTTGCTCAATAAGCATTTTTGTAAGCACCTAGTCTGTTCCAGGCACTCTGCTAGGTCCTGAAAATCTTTCTACTCATAGTCTTTGTGTTATTATGTGTGTTTTCTACCCTCCTTTGTCAGGTTCAGATGAAAAGTGAAGTTCTAGTGATGCCTACTCTCCCTGTTTCCACCTTCATGTTTGTATCATATTTTTTGTGCACTTTAGTTATGTGAGATTGAGTCTCACGTTCCCCTTTTCTTCCCTAGTATGTATGTACCTTCTAATACACACACACACACACTCACACATACACACACACACACACACACACTTTTTATCTTTATAGATAACCAAAACATAACATCACTCCTAGGCTATCAATTCCCTCTATGACCCTTCATGATATTAGGGTTCTGAGGGGAAACTTGTTTCATATCCCCCATTAGAATGTAAATATTTCAAATTTGTTTAAATGCATTTACTTTTATACATCTCTTGACTTATGTATTTTCATTTCAAAGTTTCTACCCCACTCTGATCTTTTTATCAGAAATGTTTAAAATCCCTCTGTTTCATTAAAGATCCATTTATTCTTCTGTGGTCACTTTTGCCAGATAAACCTTTATCTTTTGCATTTTGAAATGTATATTCTGAGCCCTTCTCTCCCTGATAGTGGTAGTTGCAAAGTCTCATATGCTCAAAGTCTCGTATGCTCCTGGTTGGCTCCTGGAATCTCTAAATTTTAACTTTGACTTTGTTGTAAATTTACATTTTAATATTTTAGAAGTTGACTGCTAGATTTCTTCTATTTTTCCTTTTCCTTCTGAGGTTTCTTTCACCCTTGGGATTCTGTAATCTTTGATTCTCCTTCCAAAGTATATTGGATTAAAGCCCAAAAGGCAACTCTTAACAATAAGTCGGAATCAATTGAAGGTTTGAATAGCAACTACAGGTGAAATACCCTATTCAGGATTCCTAAAATCATTTGTTTTATACACACTGAACTCTATTCCTGCACTTTAAAAAAGCTTGCTGTGGCTGCTTCAACCATAAAGATAAAATCCCTATTTTGGACATCTCTGCATGATTCCCATGCTTCCCAGTAAAAGAAATTTATGCATATATAAAACTTTGGTTTTCTTGTTATGGAGGCAAAAAGAAAGGGATCTCATTTTTTTCTCTTTTGACATGAATTATTCTGTCTTAGAAACTGTCTACCATTCTAGTTAAAGCAAGGAGTCATGTATTCCTTTTGATGCAGTTTAGGGATGCAGGGACCCCAAAATACTGAGGTTCAGGGTGGAATTGTCTGGTAAGAATTCAAGGATACAAAGTCTTCCAGTCAAGGGACAAAATGCTTATTGTAATGCTAATATGGTATGCAGAGTTCCTTAAGGAACTTGCAACCTAACAAAGCTTATGTAGAAAAAGTTCAGTGAATTGTGTGGCAAGTGGGGGTGGGATTAATGGGTGGTTGGCTCCTAAAGGAACATACCATTTCTGTACCTTGAGTACAGGCATCATTCACTACTGCCATGGCCAGTTTGTACAAGATAGCCTCTGGAGTTGACGTCTATAGTTGACCTCTGGATTGTATACAGTAATTGTGGGAGCCAGTACAGGATAGTTCTGCTGGTACAAGACAGTCCTGTTCATGCAAAGGAAACTCTACAGAGGTCAACTTGTTCTTGTAACAGGGAGAGATAGTTTGCCTCCCTGGGGTCCACTCATGAGTTATTGACAGAGATAGGGTCTTTGGACTGGGGAGAGATATGATACTAGCATTCGGGTCCAAACACCCCATTACTTTGTCTTAGTTGCCTTAAGTTGTTCCACATTGGCCTTTGTTCTATGAGGATAATATGCTATATCTGACTATGAGTGATAAAATTTTGCATACGACTGAAATGCAGATTAGCCTACATGCAAAGTTCTTGCTGCTAGAAACTAGCCACAGTTTCTGGGTTCTAAAGGCTTCCCTGAAGCCTTGTAAAGGAGGGCTACTTTCTTAAAGGATCTCCATGGTCACTTCTGTGTGTTTTTTTGCAAAATGGAATCTTTTTTATCCTGAGAGTTAATAATCTAGTACATGAATCAGAAGAGAAGCACAGAACCTTGAGGCCCATATGAAAGAGAAAAATCCTTTCAAAGTATCTTTTGGGGATCCAAAGTAAGGCTTCCTCTGTTTTTACTTCTACCTACAAGTGTAGGCTTGAGAAATAGAGGGGTTTTTTTTCCCTCCGTCAGGTTAGTAAAATGTTTTATTTTTGTTTTGTTTTTTTCATTTTGTTTTGGCATGCCTTTTTTCTGTTGTTTAACCCCAATATTTCCTGAGGAGGAGTTCCATTTTGTTTTGTTCTATGTCAGGGGTTCTTGGGAGTAGAATTCCTTAATCCTTCTGCTTTGGCCCTGGAATTCATACTTTACTTTGCTCCTGGGGCCCTTCTCTAATTGGACTCCATTTAAGGAAGGCTTCCAGGACAGCCAGTTCTTCCCACTGTGAGGCACTCTTCTGTCCCCACCCATTTTCATCATCCTGTTTTGACTTGTATTCAATTATAATGTAAACTCCTTTTTTGTGATTGTATTCCTTACACATTGTCTAACATACAACTAGCACTTAATAAATGTTTGTTAACTTTCAGAATTTGGCTCTTCTTGCCAAGATGGCTGTCAGAACAACAGTCAAAGTACTAAGTTTTCACATGCCTATTCCAGTAAAAATTTGACATTCACATCAGACTCAATATGATGAAGTAGTAACAATAGTAAGTGAATTCTATCCCAGAACTGCACAAAAAGTGAACCAGAAGCCCAAAACAATAGAAAAAAGGGTCCTACAGCCAGTCTAAGTTAACCTAACAGGCAACTTACCAGAGACCTATAGCTTTCAAGGTTCTCTGTGCAAAGGCAGGAGAAATAAAAGGTCCCTCTGAAAAATCCCCAGCCACAGTGCTCAGACTAGGACAACCCAGGCTCACTGTCTCTGAGGTCCCTAGCACTGTTTGGAAACATCAGAGAAGGTCTTGAAGATCCAGCACTCTGATTATCAAAGACTTGTTGGGAGGGAGGGAGGACTGGGGATGCTGACCCTGGGAGGCACAGGTCAGTACAAGAACCCAAGAGACTCAATTTGAGACCAAGCAGGGCCAACTACCCCACCCAAAAGTGCAGGAGGGAGCTAAGCCTGGGTCTGATGTAAAATCCCAATTCAGGAACAAAAGCTGGAGAAATGACCAGCATAAAAAAAAAAATTATCAGTGTCAGAAAAGGAGAGCCGTTCTGCTTCCACAGCAAATAGTGAAGAAACCAACTCCCTCCCCTATCTGGAAGCTGACCCACCGCTATATGCTTAACAACCAACCATTTTTCAATGAGGGAGTTGGGACCTGTAATGCCAAGCAAAGGCAACTTCCAAGGTTCAGAATACCAGCATAGTAACTCTCCATTTTATTCAGTGACAAATTAAGGCAAAACATTCACAGAACAGAGAAAATCAAAATACAGCATTTACCAAGTATAATTAAATAATTTCCAAGTACTACTCCACCCCTGGACAGTACATTCATTTAGCCAATCACAAAGACTCTCTTCTCAAATGGAGGTTAAGATTAGTTTCTAATCAAAAACAAAGTATATTCATTTGGTCCATCACAGAGCACAAAAAATCAAGTTTCCCACCCCTGGATCACAACTGAATTACAATTATCATCAGTTAATGCCAAGTATCTTCTCAAAAGGGGCAGTGGAGAGCACAAAGGCCATCTACCCCTGAGCTACAGCAAGGTTAAGATATCACAGCATTCAATATCCAAGGAGAAGTCTTTTCTTCATCTTGACCAAGGCAAATTCTCAGCAATCTCTGTTCCTGGGGTGACAAAGCTTAACAAAGCCACAATCTACATTGCCAGTGCCCTCATCAATTCACTCTCTGCCTGCAGAACAGTCTCAGGACCCCAGAAAACATCAGCAAGACCCTCTTCCAGGATTTCTGTAAACATACAACAAGAGAATCCTTCTTCAGGGCTTCTGAACCAACACTGAGGTTCCAGGACCTCTGCAACAACAGCACTGTCCTTCACCATGAATCTGATGAATCTGGAAAAACAACATCAAAACAGATAAAGTACCAGCATCACAGCTATGTCTCCTCAGTCCTTGGCAGCTCCTAGTGGCAGCTCTCAAAAGTCCTGGGCAGCTTGAGCTGCCCCTTAGCAATCCTCTCTCTCTCTGCCTCCATGATGCTGCTTCCAAAAGTTCTTCTGCCTCTCCTCCTCTGCTTGTGCTTCTCTAAATCCAGGGCACCAACTCCTCCCGGTTCTGCCCTCTCTTTTTATGTCAATAAGTCCATCCCACAAGTGGGATTCACAAGCTCTGGGTTTTAACACTCAACCCAAAAACCAAGCCAATACAGGGGAATCTTTAAATTCCATTACTATTACAGGACCATATACTTTAGCTATGAACTCTGACCCTAAGGAAGGGGCTCAAGAATGAAGGGGTTAACAAAAGGACCTTTAAAGCAAGAGCTATCAGAATCAAGGTGTGATTGCTTAATGAGCCTTATTCATATTAACTGACATACCCCACATAGAATTAGACCCTCATTATCCCCACATGTGACCCATGTTAGCTCATGTTTGAGAGGAGGGAAGATTAAGGAATAATGTATAGTAGGCAGGTCAGAAAGATTGTAACCCAGAAAAGCTGGAACCAATCCCAGCTCTGAAGGGAGACCAGGTAGGCCTAACACATAAAAGGCTCAGTTTACCTTCTGTACAGCATGTATGGGTCCCTGTGGGATTACCACGCATCTGCTCTGAAATGTAAATAAACGTTTCCTTCACTCACTTCAGTTCAAGTTTCATTTCTTAAGGAAGTGACTCAACTCCATTTATTACAATTGAAAATCTAAAAACCCCCAAAAGAAGAAGAGAGCACTTCCAAGACAACTTCAAGCAGAGACTCACAGGAAAAAAATAGATCTTCCACAAAAACTATATGAAATGAAATTGAAATAAATAAAGCAAGACATCAAAATGAAATAAAAGTACTAGAAGGAGCAGTAAACAGCTTAAAAGAGAAAGTGGTAAACCTTACCTAAATAATGCACTCCTTTAAAACGATAAGACAAATCTAAGAGACAGCAAGAAATAACAAAACAAAATTAAATGATTGAAAAACAATAAAACACAGTATATCTCATAAAAACCAACTGACCTAAAAATATATCAAGGAGAGATTAAGAACAGATTTATTAAGAACCAAAACATTATATTTCAAGAAATCATAAATTGAAACTGCCCAGGCTTATTAGAACCAAAGGAGGAGAAAAAGGGTAGATAGAAAGTGTCAAGATTTTAAGAAACACCCTCTTTTCCAGAACTAAGTAAGCTGTGCCCTGATCTTGGTTTTACAATAATCCTTTCACCCTCTGGATGATCTCAGCCACAGCAAAATCCCAGATTTGTTTCTTATAATTATTGTATTGCTTTGACCATGACCAAGTGTTCTCTGAGCTAGGACAAACCCCTGCTGTATACATCTTCCCAGCTACGAATCAAACTTGTCACATGCTGCTGTTCTTCCTCATTGTTAGGGTTACAACTCACTATGTAGCCATTGGTATAAGTATTGAGATCTCCCCACACTGCCTTAGGCCCCCCAATTAGGAGTGGGGCTCCAGCACATGTGCCCTTGCTTGCAAGCCATTTCCCCTCACTTTGAAATTAAACTGTTTGATTCCTGACTCTCCTGTCTATAGATGACTTTGTTGGGTTCTGGCCACCCACCAGTTAGAGGCTGGTTCCATCCAGTTGACAAAAGAATCCATCAGTTTATCTCCTGGAGGGAAAAATGAAATGTCCCAGGAATATCACAGTCAAAATCCAGAGCTTCACATCAAAGAAAAAATAGTGTAAGCATCTATATTGAGAGGCAGCTCAAGTATCAGGGAGCTACAGTCAGAATTACACAAAATCTTCTGGCAGCCTGTACTATAAACAAGAGGATATCCTGGAATACAATATTCCAAAAAGCAAAAAAGAGAGGCTTACCATCAGAATAGCTTAATTGCTTACCCCAAAAACAAAAGTATGATACTACAAGGTGTGGGAGGAAGGGAATGAACCTTTAATGGAATATAATATTTTTCCAAGCATTTATGAAAAGACCAGAGCTGAGTCCAGAGAAACATAAAAAGATAAAATTGAGCAATTGGAAGGGTTAGATGATGGAGTGCTATCATTCTAAGAAACAAGTGTTCCTCCAGAGCTTTGATATCTTCAGAGGAGTTAAATAAGAAAATCCTAGGGGTGGATTGGTTCTATTCTAAGGATTTGAAGAGGGGGAAGAGAAAGGAAGGTAAAGGGAAGAATTTACCAATATAAAAAGGAGGAAGAAAGGGTTGTAAATGGCTCTTTCTCATAATTGGAGCGCAGAGAAGAATTGGTAAACATGAAGCAAGGGATAGGGGGGTGTGGGCATCAGATAAACCTCAATCTTATCTGAAATAGATAAAAGAGGAAGAAATACACCAAACTTGGGAGAAACAAGTTTAGATTGGGGTGGGAATTAAGAAGGATAATGATGGGAAGAGAATAGTAACAAAGAACTTCTTGATCCTGAAGTTGGAATTGCAAGGGGGGGAGGGGGAGGAGAGGGAGAAGAAAAACAAAGAAATAGAATCCAAGGGGAAGAGGGGGAGCTCTGTGGTTTCGAGATAATTGGTAAACAACAATTTTATATAGGAATGTAATGGAATATTATTGGACTGTCAGAAATTGCTAAAGGGATGATTTTAGAGGATACTGGATAAAATGAACTGAGACTGAAGTGAAGTAAACAGAGTCAGCAAAACAACTTATCCAAGGGCGGCAACATTGTGAAGGAAAACAATTTAAGATCAATACATTAACCAAACATATCTACAGAACAAAGGTGTCTAACACACAACCTGCAAGCTACATAAGGCCCACAACAATCTCAATTACTGCCAAGCCAGATTAAAATGTAATTGAGAAATATTGAGCAAAATAATCCAAAGTATAATTTTAAAAAATAGCAGTTTTCTGAATCAATATGCAGCCCACAAAGAACCTTATCACCTTAGATGATGTTTTCTATTTGAGTTTGAGACCATTACTATATCAGACTTGGGTGATACCCATTTGCTGACAGGTGACAGACACAAGGTGCAGAATGGAGCATACATTTTGGACATAGCCACTATGCAGATATATTTTCCTCAACTAGACTTATTTGTTACAGCAAGATTTTTTTCTCTTTCTCTCAGTTTTTAATGCAACAAGAAAGGGGTATCAGAGAGTTAGCAATAATAATGAAAAAAGAAAAATATAACAGCTTTTTAAATGCTCAGAAAATAACTTAAGAAAATTAAAAAGGAAACAAACAGGACAATTTTGAAAGTATAGAATTGTTAACCTTAAGTTTGGTTGACGGAGACAACAAACTAGTGATATACAGTTATTTCATTTTATTCCCTTAAAACTAGCCAACTGGTACGTACAAGGAGCCAGACTAAGTCTGATTGCCTGAACAAAGCAATCAGAAAACTTAAATACATTTTAGAACTATCCCAATTCAGGGTGGCAGTCACACAAATTTATTATCTCCATAAATGTTTAATCATCGTATGAGAAAGGAATTTTCTTTTTCTTTTTTTTGCTTTTTGGAGGGGAATTGGGGTTAAGTGACTTGCCCAAGGTCACAAGGCTAGTGTTAAGTGTCTGAGGCCACATTTGGACTCAGGTCCTCCTGACTCTAGGCCAGTGCTCTATTCACTGTGCCACCTAAGCCATCTGGAAAGGAATTTTCTTAATTGAATAGATAGTAAATACAATAAAATAAAAGAGTTGACATAATTTCAATTGAAATTATGACTCAGGATATTCTGTGTTTTCTTTACCCATAACATAGTATAGGTCCAAAAAATATTAAGATAAGAAAAAGTCCCATTACTCAACTTAGTGCCTCAGGTTAAAGGTCTCATTGTTAACAGCCACAAAGTAAGCCTCATCTACCTTTGCTGACATAGGAAGAGTATTCTCATAGCTCACTCAGAGAGCAAAAACAAAGCAGGTTCCCTTTGGAACTTATGGTCTCAGGATGTCTCTGTTTTCCTCCCATATGGAGTATATTCCAAGATAAGGGGAAATCCCACTTTCAGCCTTATCTGATATCTGGAGTTGCTGACAGAGGAAAAGGTATTTTTAAAGCAAAGCAAAGCAGTCTGTATGAATAATTCAGACTTTGGCCAAAAATATGATATTTAATGATTATCAGAATTTATACTTTAAAAAAAGTTTTGCAGGTTGAAGATTCAAAGTTTCATATAGAATCCTCCTTTTTTCTTGTGTGTGTATGGAAAGGTTCCGCGTACGCGTGTGTGTGTGTGTGTGTGTGTGTGTGCTTTCAAATTTTTAAAAAAGAAAATGAAAAGAAAAGTAATTGGGAAGGATATCGGCAGAGTGAGATTATTTTAAGAATCATCAGACTCCCTGAAAACTAGGACCTCCAAAATGACCGGTATATCTATGGTATATACGGTATATATTTCAGGAAACAAATGAAAACTGTTCAGATCTATGATAACCAGAAGAAGAAGGGAAGAAAAGAATTCACCTGTCACCTCCTGAAACATCAAAATGAACTTTTTCAGAGATGTCATTACCCAAAACTAGAAGAGGGGGGAGAGAACCAGGTATCCAGGAAATAGCCAGGATCATTCAAGAACTGGCAGCAATTGTTGTTAATGGACAGAAATCCTGGGAACACCAAATTCCAAAAGACAAAAGATAAAGGTTTATAATCAAGGAGAAATGTATTTTTAGGGGAATAGAGAACTTTCAAACATTCCTGATAAAAATACCAGATCTGAGTAGGAACTTGGAAATAGCACTGGAGTCAAAAGAAACCTAGAAAGATAAATGCATGAGTAAATGAAAGGGGCTAAATGTTGATAAAATGCTTATATTCTAAGAAGGGAAGGAGAAACATGTATCTCTTCAGAATTTTAATATTACCAAGGCTCATTACATAAAGCAAACAAGGGTCTGGGGGTAGATCTGATAAAGCAGGGTTTCTTAACTATTTTATGTGTTATGGCTCCTTTGACAATCTGGTGATGCCTACGGACCCCCTTCTAAGGATGTTTTTAAATGCATAACATGAAATGCCTGTGATTACAAAGGAAACCAATTATATTGAAATAAACATATCATAATATTTTTAAAGTTCATTAGACCTCTGAAATTTATCCACAGACCCCTTATGGATCCGTGGAACCCAGTTTGACCCCTCTTTATTTTTTTTGCTTTTTTTGTTTGTTTTTTCAACACAGCTAATTTGGAAATGTTTTCACACGAATAATTGATATCCTATTGCTTGCTTCTAAACAGATGGGAGTGAGACTGGAGAGAGGGAGAGAATTTTAAAGGCAAAAATTTTCTTTTAAAAAGAGAATGTTAAAAATAACAATAACCTCCTCTCCCCCACCCCCGCGGCTCGGCTTTAGTCACCCGGGCTCCACCTTCCCTCCGGGAAAAGCCAGTTTATTGCTGCGCATGCTCACTTCGAAGCCCCTCTTTTAAACCTCTGCTAATCGCGGCGGCGGCGGCAGAGATAGCCGGTGTTCAGCGCTCCGGAAGGACTTTCCGAGGCTTCCGGGTGCTGCATGTCTGCCGTGGAGGGTGCGGCAGGACTAGTTAGATCGGAGCTAGAGAAAGTGAGTGTGCCGAGATGTCCCGCGGCTCCAGCGCCGGCTTTGATCGGCACATTACTATCTTCTCCCCAGAGGGCCGCCTGTACCAAGTAGGTGAGTGTCCTGCTCCCCACCGCCACCCCGGCGGAACTGCCCCGTCATGATGTGGCCTGCAGCCATGCAGCCGGGGGCGCGCCCAGGCTCGGGCAGGCCCGGCGCGGGTCCGGCTTCCTCCAGAGTCTGGAGCAACACGGCGGGGACTGAACTCGGCGTCTTTCCTTGCTTCCCGATTGGAGAGGTGGGCCCGGAATGGCCGAAAGGCCGGGGTCGCGACTCCTTTGGGATCTTAGTCCTTAGGGAGTGCGGCCTTGAGTCCCCGAGCTCGGGTGCGGGGGGTGGGGGGGAGGAGGAGGGAGGAGGATGGCAAATCTGGGCTGTGCCCCTTAGTACTCATATAATCCCGGAAGAATCATTGAACCTGTCTGAACCTCAGTTAATTTGTAAAATGAGGTTGGGTTTGATGACTTATGCTGACCTCATGCTGACCAGGTGCAAGGAGAGGTTCGAGTCCCTGCTCGGCCACGACCAGCCTGTGTGGCTTTAGGTAAGACCTCGAATTTCTCACCTGTGAGGAAAAGTGCTTTGTGAACGTAAAGCTACATGAGTCTGTTATTATTGTAGCTATTCCCCTTGCTCTTTCATTTACCCCCTTTTATCCTTTGCTTAGAAATTCACGTTTTATCCTCCTAGCTAGAAGTGGTCTCTCCAATACAACTATCTTGGATCCTTCACACATCTCTTTTTATATTAGACTTTTTTGTATACTTATCTCCATTTATGGATTTTACATTCTTTGATGACAACCCTCTTGGCACCCAGCATTTTATTGAATGTAGGTGCTGAGTAAATGATTCTTGAATTAAAGTTGAATTATTTCTTTCAAAAATCTAATTCATACATCCCTTTCTTTCCTCTCTTCCTTCAACTAACTCCTGCTCTTGTAGCTTTTCTTACACTCTCTTAAATATCCTAGGTAAACATTCTCTCTCTCCCTCTCTCTCTCTCTCTTCCTTCCTCCTTCTCTCTCTCTCTCTCTCTCTCTCTCTCTCTCTCATTACATACTTGGTGGGGTGTGAATCGAATGCCACCATAATAATAGTTGTAAAAATTTTCTCCACAATAATCATCTATAAGATCAGGGTGTTAAATATTATTCCCATTTTACAAGTTAACCTCAGGCTACGTAACTTCCTTTGTTAAAATGGCCAACCTTTTTTTGGTGGAACTGAGATTTGAGTTTGCTTCTGACTCTTTAAGTCCAGTGCTTAATGAGCTGTATGTACTCCATGACTTTCCTGTTAAAAGACATACCAAGAAGTATCTATGATATCCCTTGAAACAAACCCAAGTATTTTAATTCTCCAACCCTTCCATTAACTTTGAATTGTTCCAGTTGAGTTAGGCTGAGATATACCTATTTTCTGAAATCACCATTTTGATTAAAAAAAAAAAACTATTCATCCAGTATTAATTATATATTTTCATGGATCCCCATAGAAGTTTGCATTATTATTATAAAGTAAGCTCTTGATTTGATCCAGGAATATATGATATAAGGCAGTTTCAGTTTCAGACCAAGGGTAATTTAGAAACTTCTAGATTTAGAGCTAGAAAGGGCCCTATAGAATAGATTTAGTCCAAGGAAGAGTTAAGCTTTTTTGTATTATGGACACCCCACCCCCACCCCCCCTTTGGCAGTAAGGGCCTTAATCAGAATAATTTTTTTAAATGCACAAAATTAATTATGTAGGATTAGAAAGGAAACAAATCATATTGAAATATAGTTTTCAAAATTAAAAACAAAACCAGGGGCATGAACTCTTTCATTTTACAGATGGGGAAAATGAATAACTTGTTCTGGATCACGTAGCTATTAACTGGCAGCATCAGGATGTGATCCCAGGTATCAAGACTACTGGTATGCTGTTTTGTTTTTTTCACTCTACTGAAGTGACTCCAAAGCAAATTTGTTGCCATCTTGGGATGAATAGTACTTAGGATGAATTGACCTATTAAGGTCTCTTCATTTCTAAATTTTAGGAGTAAAATAACCTACATTTGGGGTGAAAAAAAAATCACTATCAGTTATAGCAAAGAAAAAACAATTATTGTCAACTCATATCACCTTGAGTTATATTTTCCAGTTAGATTTTCATTGCCTTTTCTAATGTAACCCATTACAATTTCTAAAAATTTTCTTTTAATGCTTATCTTCATTAACTGGTAAACAAAACAGAATTTGCATTTCACAGAACATAAGGAAGATAATTGGTTAATAGGCTACATTCTAGTTTTTCGTTTCTCAGTTTTTATAATTTTCCTATCTTCCTATCTACTGTCTCTTGCTTTGAAGATTCAGTCTTTAAACTTAGAAAGTTTGTGCACAGGAAGAATTATATTTGACATTGTACTTTGCTAGTGTATACAGTTTAAGACCCAGCTTTGAAGCACAATCTACTGCTTCATTTAGTACAGTTGGATTTGATTGAGATAGCATAACTTCAGCATTTATTAAGTTCTTATTACATGGAGAACACTGGCCTAGAGACTGTACCAATGGAGAGAGATTAAGACAGCCTGTTGGCCCTCAAAATCTTCACATTCTAATATGGGGACACACATATTCACAAGTAACTACAGGATGATGAGGATTTCATTGACTAGCTTGAAAGAACTGAAGGAATATATAGGTAGAAAAAATAGAAAGTTCTAGGTCAAGGCAGATTTGTTCTGGAGTGTTTTATTGATTTAATCCAGCCATACAGATTCCTAGTAGACATTACTAGAGAAAAAGAAAATGAAAGTAGTTATGATCATGTTGGTCATCATATTCCATCTCCCAGCTCTGTGCCTTTGTACTTCCTCTCTGCCTTGCCTTTTGTAATCTATAGCTTCCTTCAAAATTCAGCTTTTATGCTTAAATGCCTACATGATGCCTTTACTCATTTTCCCTCAGCTGCTAGTGCCCTTACTCCTTCCCCCCCAAAAAAAAACCCACAACCCACTACTTAGTATTTATTTTGTGTATGTTCTGTACGTTCTTATAAATGTCACATAAATGTGCATATTGTCTTCCTTTATAGAGTGTAAACTTTTTGAAGTCAGGAACTGTTATGTCTTTTTTTAATATCCTCAGAACTTTGTATAGTATCTATTATATAGTAGATGTTTAATAAGTATTATTTGTTTTTATTTTGTCAAATAATGATACAGTTATAAACTACATGATACAATATTGATACAAAATAAATTATAGATGATACATTAAATTATCATAATATAATCCTTGCCCTCAAGGAGTTTATAATCTTATTGTGGGGGAAGGGGCATGACTTGAATCTGTGAGTGTCATACAGAGTAGATTGTAATAGGAACAAGGGAAAGCCAGACAAAGTGCTGTGAAGAAGTTAAGGAGGGAAGGATTACTTTCATCTAGGAGAAGGGAAAAGTTTCATTAAAGAGATGAAATACTGGTCAACAGATGGTAACAGGGAGCAAAAACTATTCCAAGCATGGGACAGTATGTGCAGAGGCATAGAGATAAAAGGAGGTCAGAATTAGAATTAAGTTTAAGACAGGGGACCAAAAAAGGATGTATTTGGTTACAAGAGGTGACCTGCTTCACTAGATTGCAAGGGGTTGAAGAATGAGTGGTATAGAAATGGACACAAGTATATAGAGACTACTCTCTGCAAACTTAAAGTTGGACAGGAGAGAAGATGTTAGCTTTTATCTAATAAGCACTTGTTAAGTGCCTGTGTGTCAGGTTCAGGGGATTCAGAGAGCAAAAATGAGACAAGGACAAGAGTGGTCCCTTGTCCTTAAGGAGCTTATGTTCTGTTGGGGGACACAACTACCCATATAAATGAAATGAGGATTTTGAGACTATGTAAAGGTGGTAGGTAGAGAAAATAGATATCATTTCCTACCCATCTTGAAGGAGGGGTGATTACCCTCCACAGAAAAAGGACTGATGTAGTTGTTTCAGATAGTTGGGAGGAGGCAGTCCTTACTGTATCAAACACTTGTCCCTTTCCATCCCCACTTTAGTTTCTCTAGGGTTTTAAAAATTCAATAAAAGAATCATTTCCATATAGTTTTGTAAATACATTGCAACTTTGACTTTACATTTCCCCCCTTAGAAACTTCCAACTACTATATCCTAGATATAATTTGTGTCATATTCTCCCACACCCTCCCCACAGTTTTACAGTCCTGGAGTTTGGATATCAGTCAATTGCACTTCACCTTCACCTGCTTCATAAGAATTGAGGAATTCAAGACATTTGTATGGTTAACATATGGAGTGTGAGAATAGAGGAAGGAATAAGGTGGAATGGAAGACTGAGCTATGTATCAAGAACATTGGAGAAACATGAGAGAATGACAATAAAAGGCACAAGATTTGGAATAGGTGGTATAACATGAATGTGACATAAAACTGATTGCTAATTTTAGTAAACCTTAAACATTTAATTACCAAGGATTTGATTTGCCTTCTTAAAATTTGGAAAGACTTTTATCATAATAATGTGGTTCACCAAGGTCTCTTAAAAATCAGCCATTTGAAGGAATTTTCTCCAAATAAATGTTTTATGACAAGCAGAGGTATTCAAAATCATTCCATTAAACTTAGGGCTTGCCTGTTGGCATTGTAGCAAGTGTTCAGTTGGGGCAGCTAGGTGGTGAAGTAGATAGAGTATTTACCCTAGAACAAAGAATACTCATCTTCCTGAGTTCAAATCCAGCCTCAGACGTTGGAGAGGTGTGTGATCCTGGACAAGTCACTTAACTTTATTTGCATCAGTTCCTCATCAGTAAAATGAGCTAGAGAAGGAAAATGACACACCACTCCAGTATCTTTGCCAAGAAAACCCCAAACGGGGTCGTGAAAAATCCAGTATGGCTGAAACAACTCAACAACAAGGTGCTCAAATACATGTTTATTGACTATTTCAAAACTTTGTGCACAATACTGTACAAAGATTATTAAGAGATGGTGTCTGTTTACAATGCACTTTTAAAAGTGGTACTCCAAATCACCATTTCTCTTCTTCGTTCTTAGCTGTTTTCCTCAGTCTTTTCAAAATGCATCTAGCTTCATGTATCAGACCAAAGGCCAGCAGTAAACAGTAAGTGCATAGTCATTGTTCTTAGAATCTTAGTCACCAAGAATGTTAGTTAGTAAAGGTCTACCAAGAGACCTAGTGTAGCCCTCTCGTTCACATTTACCACCAACAGAGCACTTCACACTTCAATGGAAAGCCATTAACTCAGACCTGTAGAAACGAGCTTCACAACTGCTCACAGAACCACTAATATAGAGAGTATCCTGATTGAGCATGCTCATGAATAAATGGATAAATTCAGGAAGAATAGAGGTATAGATTTTAGACATATTCAAATCAGTGGGAAAAAGTTCCACTTTTCTGCCCCATATATAGAAAAAAGGTAAGTAGAGATTAGACTAAATGTCCTATCTTTTGGGGCCTCAGTTCCTTCAGCTCTATCCAGTGATTTCTGAGGTCTCTTCTAACTATGAGATTCCATTATATTTGTAATTAGCTCTATACTTTTTGCTAAATTTACCTAGCAAGGTAGAAGACAGAAGTGGTTGTAACTATGGTGGAGAGAAAAAGGAGAATCATTGTTCTCTTTATTTTTTGGCATTTAGATATATAGCTGGACACCCATTGTGTCCTAGTGACAGCATTTTACAGATTTCAACCAATTCATCAACCTTTATTAAGGGCCTACTATGTGCAAAGTGCAGTGCTAGACATGAGGGATAAATAAATGGCTCCTGCCCTTATGCATTTACTGTCAAGTAGAAAAGATAAAACATGCACAGAGAGAATGCAGTAAATTCATGAGAGGTACAAAGTGCTGTGATGGTTTGGGGGAGAGAGAAAAACCCTTCCAGCTGAAGTGCCATTAACAACTTTAGGGAGGAGGTGATGTTTGAGCTAGATCTTGAATAGTGATAGTCTCAACAGGTCAAGTGAGTATCCCAGGCCCAGGCATGAACAAAAGTATGGGATAAGGACAATGAAGGGAATTAAGAAATGTATATAACTGTTCAAAGGGTAATAGGGCGAGATAAAACTGAAAAGGTAGGTTGGAGCTTGATTGTAGAGCCTTTTTGAGTAATGGAAAATTTTTCTAGGTTTTTTTTTACTACTAAGAGTAAGGAGTTCACATTTGTACATTAGGAAGATTATTCTGGCTTTTACAATCTGGTTTTTAGAAGGAAACAAAATGATTTAGGAAATCTGGTTAAGAGGTGAAGGAATTAGAGCAGCATGAGTACAGTGGAGGTAGAGTTGACAGTACTGAGAAGCTCACTAATAATTCACTTAAATTATGTAGCCCTTTAAGATTTCAAAATACTTTCCTTCCAACAGCCTTGTGGGAGTCCCAGATTTTTAATCCTAGCTAGAAGGCATCTTCAAGATCATCTAGCTCAGTTACTTCATTTTACAGATGGGGAAACTAATCCACAGAGGTCAAAGTTACTTCTCTAAAGTGATACAACTAACTACTTGGTGGTAGAATTGGACTCAGGATACAGATCTCCTGATTAGTCATTTGTTCTTTCCATATATCCCTGTTTTAAGGTAAGGCAGTAAAGGTTAGAGAAGTTTAAGTGATTTGGCAATGGTTAGACAGCCATGTCTTATTCTGACTCAAGAGTCTATTCGCTTGTATGTTAACAGATGGGGAATCACAGCAACATTGTGCAATAATCAGCTGTGATTGAGTTATCTAGCAATACCATGATCCAAGAGAGATCCAAAAGACTCATGGTGAGAAAGAACTATGGAATCTGAATGCAAACTAAAGCATACTCTTTTCACTTTTTTTTTTTGTTTTTTTGGTGGCTTTTCCCTTTTGTTCTGTTTCACAACATGACTAATGTGGAAATATGTTTACATGATTGCATGTGTATAACCTGTATCAGATTGCGTGCCATCTTGGGGAGGAAAGGAGAACGAATTTAGAACTCAAATCTTATTTAAAAATGAATGGTGAATGGGCAGCCAGGTAGCACAGCGAGTAAAGAGCATAGGCTCCAGTGTCAGGATGACCTGGAGATCGAATCCCGAGCTCAGATACTAGCACCACACCCAGAAATAACTGGCCGTGTAACCTTGAGCAAGTTACTTAACCCCGATTGCTTAAAAAAAAAATGAATGGTGAAAACTTTTTGCATATAAATGGAGAAAAATACAATAATATTTACTAAAACTAAAAAGAGGGGGGAAACTGGTTTAGAGATTAGGAATAATAATTAGTTTATGATTTGTGACTTTTGAGTTTGAAGTTCTAGTGGACATCAGGTGAAGATTCATAAGATAATTGGAAATTTAGATCTGGAGCCTAAGAGTGATCAGCAAACATTTAGGGAAGAGTTAAGAAGTAGTACAACACAAACTCATCCCAAGGTACTTAAATGGGGAAAATATTTTAATTAGAAAAATAAATGTTTTAGTTAGCTTTCAGTTTTTTTTAAAGTATTCTGCCAGATCTTTTCCCCTTTCCTTAGGTGATTTTTTTTTTTACTATTAACTTTTTTATTATGAGAGTTGGTGTACATTATAGTAGAGATAGTGCTTAACCTGGAATCAGGAAATCTTTTTTTTTTTTTAAAGCAACCGGGGTTAAGTAACTTGCTCAAGGTTACACGGCCAGTTATTTCTGGGTGTGGTGCTGAGTATCTGAGGCCGGGATTTGATCCAGGTCATCCCGACACTGGAGCCGGTGCTCTTACTCGCTGAGCCACCTGGCCGCCCCGAGGAATCAGGAAATCTTGGTTTAAAGCTTGGCTCTATTTGTATTTATGACTTATTATTAGATTAAATAGTTATGACCACCAAGTTAAGTTGATCTTCTAAATGGACCCCCTTTCTCAAGTCTCTCTGTACTTCATCTTCCACATAGCTACCAAAATGATTCTCTTAAAACTTAGGTCCCCCACCTCCAGGATAAAAGTATAAATATTTAGCATGGAAGACTCTTCATAACCTGCTGTCTTCACAACTTTTCAGTCTTCTCACACTTTACCCTACTTCTATGCATTCTGCAGTCCAGCATGAGATGAGGCTATAAAGAGGGTCAAGTCTTGAGTGTCAGACTAATGAGTCTAGTGACATGTTGAGTTAAGTGTCCTATCATCTCTTCTCCAAATGATGTTTCCAGCTAAGCCTAGGAAGATTCTCTTTCCAGACCCATTTTTGAGCTATTCCTCTGAAAAGGGACATAAGTGTATTTAGAGGTAAGAGTAGGGGAAGGGGAGAGCGTTTTTTTCTGCTTGCCTTGAAAAAGATGTTACATTGTAAATGAATGAACTAAGATGAATTTTCTGATTATTTTTATGTTTTTAGAATATGCTTTCAAAGCTATTAACCAGGGTGGGCTCACATCAGTAGCTGTCCGAGGGAAAGACTGTGCAGTAATTGTTACACAGAAGAAAGTACCAGTAAGTAATATTCATTCAGTTACTTGGGTATATTAGCATGCAAGTATTCACCATGATGTACCTCTGTATGTATGACCATGTTTAGCTAACAAAATGCCTACTTTAACACTACTTTTCTATAAAGTTATAATTTTTAAAAATTCCAGTGTATCTGTGACCTTTTGAATTGTGAGTATTTCCTCTGACCCTTCCCCAGTAATGCAGATTTCAACCTTTTCCTGTCTGTCCATCCTTGTTTAACTCCTGGTTCACCTTAAGGGTTCCTCCTAATATATACTGGAGAATTTTCCTCAAGTTCTCTTGAAATTTTTATAATAACAATGGGATATGAAGGCTGCATTTTAATTCTTATTTTATGACCATCCCATTTTTTCTCTTTCTCATCATATGTTTCTCTGGTAGCATCCTTCATAATTCTCATGTGTAATTCCTTGTTTGCAGTGAGTTGCACCTTACTAGCGTCTTTTTTCCTTTTGCACTTTGGTTGGTCCTCAACTTTATTTCTTTCCAGACTACTTCCTAGAGTTGATGTGTGGGTGCACATGCGCGTGTGTGTCTGTGTGTCCATGTGTCTATCCAACTTGTGCATGCTCTCGCTCTCTTTGCTCTCACCCTTGCTCTCTCTGTGATGGAATCTGGAAATCATTCATCTAACTGCATTTCATAATCTGAACAATAGATACTCTTCCTTCCATTAGTCTTTATGTCAAGTTTACAAAGTTCTTTACCCATAACTTTATTTGAGCTTTACAACTTTGATACAATAGAAGTATTGTTAAACCATTGTTTTATAGATGTGGATATAGGCTTAGAGAGATAAAGTGATTTGCCCAGGGTGACAAAAGTAGAATTTACATTCACTTCTTCCTTACTTCCCAGTGCAGCTCTCCAGTTCTACACTGAGTGTCTATTCCATTTCTAGCACTATGCTAGATATTATTTACCAAAGAACTATGACAGTCCCTACTTTCAGGGAGTTTAGAAACTATGCAAAGAAATAATGTCTATGAAAAAGTTTAAACTTTCTAGATGTTTAGGTCTGATGAGACTATCCTGTTTTGGAATCTGGGAGCATTTTACTTTACATTTTGTTGATTACAAATAGAGATAGTCCTTTCTCAGTTTATCAGCAGGACTAGAGTACAAATTTCATAATGTCAAAGTATATTAGATACTTGGAGCATTTATGTAAAGTTTTACAAATATCTTCTATTATGCTCACAGCAACCCTGGCAGGTAAATGCCATTGTTATCCGCATTTTACAGTTGAAGAAATTGAGTCTGAGAGGTTAAGTGACATATCCAGGCTGAGGCTAGATTTGAACTTGGGTCCTCCTCACTCTAGGTTCAGCACTTTATCCATTGTGCCTCCTAGCTGCCCCATCTTCTATTTACCAGTAGTAAAAAGTGAAGTAAATAATGAACAATTTTGTCATTAATTTAGAGTTTTTGTCGTATTTATCTGATTTATAAATCTCTGATTTATCTTTATGTACAGAAAGGACCAATGTTTTTTAATTACTAATGAAGCAAGTCATTGTCAGGTTATACTTTATTCTAAACCTTATACTGTTTACTATATATACATTTTTTCATAACCATAGTTAATTGAGCATATACCATGTTTCCCCGATAATAAGACACTGTCTTATTATTTTTTTGGACAGAAAAACACCAGAGGGCTTATTTTTAGGGAGGGCTTATTTTAATGAACATTGACAGCAATTTTAATAAACAGGTAAATGTGAACAAAAAAATGTACCTTTATTCAATAATGAATTCAATAAAGAACAGGATGACGCTCTCACTGCTGCAGCTCTGATTGGATGCAGCTCAGAGCGCGGCGTGCGTTTCACGGGGGGGGGGAACGGTGCATACAGAGGGTACCGTAATGTAGCGTGTAGCACAGGGGATCACCTTCACTACAGTAGCAATCTCAATAGGGCTTATTTTTTGGGGAGGGCTTATTTTAGAGGAATCTTACACAGTAAGGGGAGGGCTTATTTTCAGGATAGGTCTTATTATCGGGGAAACACGGTATATAAGCTACATGCAAAACAGCAATACTAGAGACACTAAGTATACGAACATTTTAACATGCTGAAGGAATTTACAATTTAGTATATACTAATGATCTGCTTTTTCTTTTTCAATTTCCTTTTAATTATAGCTTTTATTTATTTTTTGTCTTAGGACAAGTTATTGGATTCAAGCACGGTGACTCACTTATTCAGAATAACTGAAAACATTGGCTGTGTGATGACAGGAATGACAGGTAATTTGCCCAACTTAGATAAAATCTTAAACTGTCTTAATTTTGAATTTTGTCTTTATTTTGAATTTAAAAAAAATAAGCATCTCCTATATTCTGCTGCACAAATATCAGTGGGTCCTAACAATGTAAGCAAACTCTAAGACTTTAACTGTGGTAGAACATTGTTTTTTATAAAGCTTTCAGGGTGATGACTACCTTTTAGACATGTTGTATCTGACTTTTATGTAGTTCTGTTTTAAAGGATTTAGTCTTTTGTATCTACTTATGAGCTCCTGTACATCTTCTGCATTCTATTGGGTAAAATAAAGGCTATATATTTCTTACTTTAAATGCTTATATTTAGGAGCTGTGTATACTTTGTGTATATGGGAAATTCTAGACATGATCTATATTTGAGATTTTTCTGGAGTAAACTTCAGGTAGGCGCATAAGAAAAGAAAAGGAGAGAAAATAAAATTTTGTAAATTAGCTCCAGAAATCAGACTTCTTTGTAAGCTCAGAGAAGTTGTTTTGTTTTGTTTTGTTTTGGTGGTAGTCATGGTGGTCATAGTTGTGGTTGTGGAGGAGAGGATCGGGGAAGGGGTGTGGATTGGGTAAGCCTGAATCCATGTAGTAATGAGACTTGTTGCAACAAATAGCAGGGATCCTACTGTAATAACTAACTTTAAAAAATTTTATTTTTCTGGAAACAAAGGAAGATCTATATCCTTAATAGATATTGCTTTGTTCTGTATTTAAAAGTATATTGTTCTGAACTTAGGTAACCAAGATGGCGGGATAATCAGTAAATAGCTGTAACTCTCCCATATTGACTTCCAAACAACCATAAAGTAGCACCTCAAAATAGATGCTGAAATAACAGAAATGGCAAAAAGATGAGGTGAAATGATCTTGGAAGATTGGTGAGAAAGGTCTCTGTCACTTGGGTAGAAGGGGAATGCAGTCCAGGACAGTAAGCATCATAGCAAGCCAGCAAGGGATCCTGAACCCCAGTGTGGTGGAGCAGGCAAACATCAATCCCAGGACACACCACCCACCCCCAGCCATGAGCCTCAGCATAGCCAGGGGAATGGGCAGACTCCAATTCCAAGAAGAGTCAGGTGCTGCTTTAGCCTAGCCCCAGGTAAATGCAGAAATATCCCACCAGTCTCAGCTCAAGCCAGCGGTAGAACCCCAGCTCAGCACCAGGTAAGCTGTCAGACCCCCTCTCCAAGGCCTTCTGCAGTGCCAGCCCCTCCTCCCCCATCCCACTCCCTCAGCAGAGCACCAAACACAAGGGTCCCCTGGGGGACCTCAGGGCAGCATCAGTGTAGCACCAGGTAAACAGCCAAGGCCTGCAGCCCCTGGCACAAGAAGCCTGAGACAGTGCTCCTTCCAGCCTGGGAGCAGAGCTCAAATTTAAAAGAAAGGAAAAAGGCCAAAAAAGATGAGCAAAAAAGAGAGAATCTGACCGTAGAAAGTTATTACGGTAACAGGAAAGATTAAGACACAAACTAAGAAGAGGACAACAATGTAAAAACACCTGTGGGCAAAACCCTGAAAGGAAACTGGGAGTAGCCTCAAGCCCAGAACTCATGGAAGAGCTCAGAAAGGAGCTTTTTAATTTTAAAATAATTATTTAAAATAATTTTAATTTAAAATAATTTTAATGGGGCAAAAAATGAGAATGATACAGGAGAATCATGGGGGAAAAGAAGAGTCAACAGTTTGGAAAAAAGAAAACAACTGCTTAAAAAGTAGAATTGGTCAAATGGAAAAAGTCTGCCTCTCCCTTTGCTTCTGGCATTGGTCAGGCTCTAGCTACAATTCTAGATTCACCTCCAGCTCCAGTGTAATTCTTACTCTTCCCAGGCCCTGGGCTGCATCCTTTGAGATTCTTGTTCAAACTGTTGTGTTCCTGCATGGATTCTGTGCTGTGAATCTTCACCATAGGTGTCAGCAGCCTCCCTGTTCTGCTCCTGGACCCCTTCCTGATCATCATTTGGGGCCTGGGGACAATCAGAGATATGTGAGCTTATGTGGCAGAACACAGGGCAGATGCTGACCTTGGAAGGAAGGCCTGGATGTGCCCTTGGTGTGGGGATGCCACATATTCATGCCTGAAGTTATGATGGACATCTAGAGTTTCCCATATCTTGTTTTTTAAAGTTTGAGTATCATCTGACTTTGAATATTCTTCTTCTTTCCCACTATGATCTTTTTTGTCTTGCTCTCAGCTGACAGCAGGTCTCAGGTGCAAAGAGCTCGCTATGAGGCTGCAAATTGGAAATACAAGTATGGCTATGAGATTCCTGTGGATATGTTGTGTAAAAGAATTGCAGATATTTCTCAGGTCTACACACAGAATGCTGAAATGAGGCCCCTTGGCTGTTGTAAGTATGTTAAGGAATTTTGAACTGTTTTTCTCCCTTGATGCCAAAGAATTATTTGTTTAATTTTTAGAAGACATATTAAAAAATGCTGATAAATGGTGTACTTTATTGAAATACATGTAAAGTCTTTTAGATTTCTAATGTTTGGGACAGCATTTACGGTCATGCTTTATTTATAATCTATTCTCCAGTCTGTAGGGACCATAAGGTTTTATGCCATTTTATGGTACTATTTTGGGGCTCTTGATTTGATGAGAGTTTATACAAACTACACATAAATTTACTATGGAATTATAATGAGATTATAGTGACTTTCAAGATTTTCTTAAAATAAAATGTAATTGAAGTATCTTACTCTAGGAATTTCACTGTTACCAGGAACACAAGAAAAAATTAGATTGTTGATATTTTCTCATTGTTTGTGATATGTATTTAAGATAAAAGTGGAAACATATGAATTTAAATAGTTTATTTTCAAAGGAAGAGAATACGGATTTATTTTCATTATTTTTTAATCCTGCCCAGTATTTGTGACATTTTCAAAATGTGTTGCTAGCCCATGTATAGTAATTAAAAGATCTGAGAGGCATTGTTGTCTTTTAGCCATCATGTAAAAGAAGTGTCTGACGGGCAGGACAAGGATAAAATTGCAGATTAGGTGAAAACCTAATTGCAGATTAGTATGAGGCAGTTAGATTCAGGGGTGGGGGGAGGGGTAGAGAAGAGAAGGTTGAGATCCTCCAGTAAGAGGTTCTTGAAAACTCAGCAGCATCTACTGTCTTTTCACAGAACAAGTGACCTAACTTCTTTAATAAAGCTAGTCCCTTCTACCTGGTTAGAGTGTTGGACTTGGAATCAGGGAATACCTGAGTTTGAATCCTCCCTAAGGTATTTCCCAGCTGTCCTGAGCAAATGACTTCTTTCAACCTCAGTTTCCTCCTCTGTAACGTGGGGTAAATAATAGCACCTCTTAGGGTTGTTATGAGGATCAAATGAGGTAACTTGTGTAAAACAAACCTTAAACCAACATATAAAAGCTTGTTGTAATAATTATAACAATAATTTATATACCAGTTGTTATTAATACTTATTGCTGTTAGTGATGCTATATAATATATAATAATAACAATAATTATTGTCGTCATTGTTATTTTCATCATTGTCACTTACCTACCTCTTCCAGGACCTTTTTCCAGCAGTCATTCTCCCTCAAGCATCTTTATGCTATATTTCCATTGGCTCATTTCCAGTTGAGCTTCGTGATAGTAAACTCCAATACTTAGGTTAGAAAATGGAAGCGAACTTTCTCACCCCCACCCCCAAGATATGAAGTGATAGCTTAAGGAGATAGAAAAATCAAGTGAGGATTGACAGATGGAGGGAGACCAAAGTCTGTTTATGGGTGGCATAGAAAGAGCCACTGGATAAGGAGAGGATGATGAAGAGCAAGAGGAGAGATTGGAGGAACAAGGAAGAAGCTGATGGGAGAAGTTCAAGAGTGCAGAGAGAGGTTGAATTTGGCAAAGAAAAGGGCCACCTCTTCCTCAGAATAGGACAAAGAAGGAAGGAATAGGGAATAACGCAGAAGAGTTTTGGATGTAAAATAGGGCCAAAGAGGGTGCTAATGGTAAAGATCTTCCATTTTCTCATTAAAGTATGGGACCAGTTCTGTTGATGCAGAGTGGAAAGAAGGTGATGTTGGAGCCTTGAGGAGAGAGAGTTTTGAACAGCAGCTATGGTGACTGCAGTAGAGTCTAAGAAGGAAAAAAAAGGATTGCTTCGCAGCAGTCAGAACCCAGTTAAGATCAGATAATTTAAATTTGTAGTGGACCCAGTCAACATATTTGTTACTTCTTCCAACTCTAACAACCCCACCCAAGCAAATTGAAACTATGCAAGGAACATAAAAAGCACCAAATTGTTTTTGACCCAACAATCCTGTACCTAAGTATACCCACAGAGACAGAAGGAAAGATCTTATATATATCAGTTTTCATCATACTACTTCCTGTTGTGGCAAAGAACTGGAACAGAAGTCAATACCTGTCAATTAGAGAGTGTTGAATATAGTGGGGTAAAGAATTCATAGAAATATAAAAAACCATAAGCTAATTTGAGGTAAGTCAGTAGAATCCAAACAACTCTATAGACAATGATTGCAGTGTTGTAAATGGGAAGAAACCTAAAAGGAAGTGTAATGTTAAATATTTATAGTGACTACAATCACAGTAAAATATTTTCAGTAAAAAAGAGGTGGAATTACTAAGGCAATGAATGTTTCATGCATGTACTGTTAGATGCATATTGCTATAATTGCTGCTATAACTATAACAATTATTTTTGCTTAACTATTGTTAAAAGATGGGGTTCAGTGATAGAGGATTTATCTCAAAACCATTCACAAAAAAAAAGGTAACAGCACAGCTGTTTTTTTCTAAAGGAATACTGTGGCAAATTTTTTTTTCCAAATGAAAAATTACTTAACCCTGATTTATTTGTTTTGTAGTTTTTCCATTTTTATATATTGGGATTGTTGGTTGTGTTCTTTTATATTGATTGTTTAGTTTTTTAAGTAAAATACACCTGTCCAAGACAGAGTGAGATTAAAATTGGCCATTAATGGAATATACCCTGAGATTATCTTCATGTTATGGCTCTGTTAAAGATGCAAAATATGTGATATAGATCTTTCCCTCTCTAGGTATGATATTGATTGGTGTTGATGAAGAACAAGGCCCTCAAGTATACAAATGCGATCCTGCAGGCTACTACTGTGGATTTAAGGCCACTGCAGCTGGAGTCAAACAAACTGAGTCGACCAGTTTTCTTGAAAAGAAAGTGAAGAAAAAATTTGACTGGACTTTTGAACAGACAGTAGAAGTGAGTTAATAGAAACTAATTTTTTTTTTCTTTAAAAATTTTACTCAACAAAACTGTAATTTTTGGAGAACTCTGTGTTTTGTAAGACACTTTACACACAGTAGTACTATTAGGTAGGTAGTGAAAGGGTTATCTTCATTTTATAGGTAGGGAAACAGGCTCTAAATGATTCAGTGACTTGCCCCCATAGTCATACAGTAAGTATTTCAGTTAGTATTTGAACCTGCCTCCTCATTCCAAATCTAGTGCGCTTTTCCTTTCTTCATGATGCCTCTCTTGAATTTCTTGCCTAAAGTGATCAGAGTGTTTTTTACATTTCGCTACATAATTAAAGTTGGCAGTGAATATGGAAGCTTAACAGAACTGATCTTATGAGACTTAGATATTTCCATTATCATATTTGAAGTTACATAAAGAAGACAGATAATATCCCAAAAGGGATTAGGGTGATTTGAGGAGGAGGTAAGATTGTTGAAATGTCTTTAGTTAGGGGTGCCTAGGTGGCACGGTGAATAGAGCACTGTCCCTGGAGTCAGGAGGACCTGAATTCAAATCTTGCTTCAGACACTTAACACAAAAAACTAGCCGTGTGACCTTGGGCAAGTTACTTAACCCCAATTACCCTACCTTCCCCCCTCCAAAAAGCAAAAAAAAAAATGTCTTTGGTTGTATATGTTAGTCATATTGAATGGTTCCTAATAGGTGGTCTAAGGGGAAGGAAAAAAGATGATCTTCTAAGCTGAAAAAGACTCACGATGGAAAATGCTATCCACATCCAGAGAAAGAACTTCCGGGGTCTGAATGCAGATTGAAGCTCATTATTTTCTTTCCCTTTCTTTTGTTGTTTTGTTTTTTCTTTCTCTTGGTATCTCCCATTAGTTCTAATTTTTCTTTAAATCATGACTGTAAAGTCTAGCATGAGCAGCTTTCCAGAGGACTGCTGCTGTGAACAGCTTTGAGGTTCTGATTACACAGTATAGTGAACTCTCTATTCAGCAGTGAATTAAGGTAAAACATTGACAGAAATCAAAGTACAGCATTCACAATCTTATGACTTAACAATCACTAAAATGGCCACATAATTTTCACCAAAGTGGCCACATAGTTTTAAACAAAGTACATTCATTTAGTAACTCAATCATTTAGTAAATCCTTAATTCAGTTATCCTTAAGGAGGCTTGTCTCCTTAATGGACACAAAGTACAAGTCATAATCTTCTCAGTCAGCATCAGGTACCCAAGAAGAGATCTTTTCAACTTCTCTTGAGGCTGGCTCTTAACTTCCATGGTCCCAGGTTCTGCTCTAATCTATACAACTGTCACCTGGGTTCAAAGGCAGGCAGCTCCCAGTTCCTTGTTCACTTCCCATTCCATATTGAAGCTTAGTGTCCAGTCCACCTCAAGTCCTTCACAGTTCATGTTTTAGGGAAGACAAAGCTTGACAGAGCCACAGTAATATTCATGCACATTGCCAGCACCATCATCAGTTCACTCTATGCCTGTGAAATCACCTCAGACCCACCAACAAGATCTGACAGCTCAACACAAATCATCAGTATAGAAATCAACACAGACCCATTAACAAGGTCTAAGAGATCAGCACAAATCATCAACATAGAAATCAACAAAGACCCACAAACAAGGTCCAAGTGGCCAATACAAATCATCAGTAAAGTCCCAGGACCTCCAGAAAATCCTCTTTCAGGGCTTCCAGTAAGGTCCCAGGGCTTCTGTACAAAGTGTCGCAAATAAACATCAACACAGATAGAACAGACAAACATAAAGTGCTGTATATCACAAGTTTTCTTCTCCACAAGAGCTCCCTTCTCAGTTCTGCTCTCTCCAGCGTGGGCCTTTCCTTGTATATGGTCATTAGCTCCTCCCCTTCCTGTTGCAGTTCACAAGTTGTAGTATTCACAAGTTCTGGATCTTAATACTTGATATAATTATGAACTTGAAAAAAGGTGCGAAGAACCTGTTTGCCAATACAAGGGGCAGGGAAGATCTTCAAATCCCCATTACCGTTACAATGACTAATGTGAAAATATGTTTAGTGTGCATGTATAAATAGAGCTTATATCAGATTGCATGCCATCTTGGGGGAGGAGGGGGATTTAAAACTCCAAATCTTATGGAAGTAAATGTTGAAAAATAAAAATAAATTAATTTTTAAAAAAGATGATCTTATTCTTACAGTGTAGTATAGTGGAAGGGTTTTAATGAAAGTTTAATTTTTTTCAATTAACAATTGCTTTCTTCCTCCTCCTCCCCCCAGTTGGGGTGGAGTGGGAAAGCAAGTCCATTATAACAAATGTGCATGTTCAAGCAAAACAAATTCCTGCATTGGTCATGTCCAAAAGAAATAAGCCTCATTCTGTACCCTTAGTCTGTCATCTTTCTGTCAAGAGGTAGGTCATTCTTCTGAAGTCAACATTGGTCATTGCATTATTCAGTGTAAGGTCCAGAATTCTCCTGTCTGAGGAACCCTGTGGGGCAAGTTTGATACCAAAGGAAGAAGCCAAGAGACTCCAGATTGATTCTAGGAGTTTAATCAATATGAATACTTATAAAGCAGGCAATCTGGGGCATCTGCCAGATGATTCAGTGAATCCCCACAAAGACCCTCAAAAATCCCTGTGGTAATTATAGAAATCAGACAAAGGGAGGAGGAGCCATAGGGTGCTTCACTGAAGATTGGTATATATTTTGAGGTTTTTTGCTTAGTTCATGTTGAGTAAATGCCCAGGCACTTAAGGCTCAGTATCTGAGTTAGGGTTGTTTTTTTTTTTTTTTAGCAGGTCACTATGTCTGGGCTTCCACCTTTCACAGAGTTTAAGTTAATTAATGACTTTGTACTTCTTACTGTGTCTTATGGCTTTTCCCCAATCAAGACCCCACAATTCAGGGTCTTAAGTCTTTCAAAGTTATTTCTTTCTACAGTGTTATTTTTGTACATTCTCCTGGTTCTGTTTACATTACTCTTTATCAGTTCATACAAGTCTTCCCAGGTTTCTCTGAAACCATCCCATTTTCATTTCTCATAGCAAAATAATATTCTGTTACATTGATGTGCCACAGTTTATTTATTGATTCCCCAACTGGCAGAGACTCAGTTTCCAGTTTTTGACTACTGTGAAAAGAGTTCTTTCCCTCTTCCATTGATCTTGTTCCTTCTTAATCTCCCTGTGACCTTTGATACTGTTCATCACTCTTCTGGATACACTGTCCTTCTTGTGTTTTTTGACACCTATTCTCCTATTTATGTAACCATTTGTTCTCAGTCTTCATTCTGTCTTCATCAAGATCACACCTGATAACCATGTTAATTATGTTATTATTTTGTCTGGTTTTACAAAGTAATCCATTGGTAGTTTAGTATGGCACTGAAAAAGTAAATTAATTTAGATAGTATTACAGTTTTTATTATATTAGTTCAGCCTACCCATGATCAGTTAATAGTTTTTTTTATTTGTTTCTGTCTGTTTCTATTAAAGATCACTTCTCTTCATATATTAAATAGTTTATGTTAACACTAAATATTTCCTTCTAACTCAATATTCTTGATCTTTTGACTGCTCGGCTTGCTAGAGGAGTTTGAATGGCTGCTCTACAACGTTTTGGTGTCTAATTTTGCAGTATCAAAAGTGATTTTTCGGGGCGGCCAGGTAGCACAGCAAGTAAAGAGCACCGGCTCCAGTGTCGGGATGACCTGGGGATCAAATCCGGGCTCAGACACTTAGCACCACACCCAGAAATAACTGGCCGTGTAACCTTGAGCAAGTTACTTAACCCTGATTGCTTAAAAAAAAAAGTGATTTTTTTTCATAAACTCTTAAACCTAAAAGAGATCCCAGAAATTATCTAGTCCACTCCCTATCCCCATACCTGAAATACTTCTTTTACACAATCTTAGACAATCTAGTCTCTAGTTGAAGACCTCCAATGATAGAAAACTTGCTTTCTTCTTATGCAATCATTTCCATTTTTGGACAACTCTAATTATTAGGGAGATTTTTCCTATATTGAACCAAAATCTATCCCAATTCTGCCCTTTAGAGCTAAGCGAACTCATCTTTATTTCCATTATGCCTCCATATTAAATTTCAGCAGAAATTTGTAATGTTTTTGCCTATACCGTGTGTAAGTCCCCTTACTAGGCACTGTAGATACAAGAGCAAAACATTCCCTTCTTGGAATCCAAGGCTTCTGAGAGGTACAACTTAGGAGGGAGTTCATTCCAACTGTAAGACTTGCACAGAGATGGGAGATAGAGCATCTAGTGTAAAGGATGACTAGTGGGTCAGTATGGCTGACATATAGTATGCAAAGGGAAGTAATGAAAAAGTTTGGAAGCCAGATTTTAGAGGTCTTTAAATTCCAGAGAACAGGAATTTTCATTATATCCTAGGAAGCAGCTGAAAGTCACTGAAATGTTTTCATTAAGGCAAAGTTGTGGTCACCTATAGGTTTATCATTATTATCTTTTTTTTTTAATTTGGTATACAGTACAATTTCTTAAGTTGCTTTTACATATCCAAATGTATCCCTGTGGCAAGTGAAAGATGAAATAAGGTTTGCTCTTTTAAGCATATCGTTTTATTAAGTAATGAATCCCAGTTGCCCAACAAAGTGGGACCAGACGTCCTCAGCTTAGGCCTGGACCCCAAATATTGAGGGAGACAGTTTTTTATACATTAAAAACAATCAAATAAGACCAATTAATTAAAAAGAAATAATACAACATTAGGTATTATGATTTCTAATTGGAGGAAAGATTAGGGACTTTCCAAGTTGGGAGGGAGTGAGTGAGTAAGTACAGTTCCCTGAATTCAGAAAAAGAGGTGTCCCATTCCCCTCTCCTCCCCTGCAGGTATCTGTATTTCAATCAAAGGAGCAAGGAAACAATAAGTGATTGATGATCAATACACAGCCAGTTTTCAAATAAGAAAAGGGTTCAAATAAGGGTTGCCTAAGATGTACAATTGTGAGAAAACTTGCATCAGTCTTGGGATCTGAGTTTCTGGTCGGCATGACCTAGGTCTTCAGTTAAGGGTCTCTAAGCATCAAATAGGGGTGGTCTGGCTTCTCAAGCCACACAGGACTAGGTTCAAACAATACAGTAAGGTTTTCTCCCAATTCCCGCAGTTGAATAGCGTTTTCTTGCTACACCTAAAATTGAATAGAAAGGGAACTGAGCTAGCTCCAGAATTGAATCATAAGGAGTCAATGTGGTTCACTCAGTTCCCACAATTAACCACTTGCTGTCCTAATTCCCTCATTGCTGATTAAATTTATGCTTCTGTAAGAAATTCTACATTTTATCATGATAGTGTTGATTTCCCAGTCATACCAAAACATTTTAGGGGCTTTGAAGGAGAATTAGTTATTCACTACCCTTTCTGAAATTTGCTTGTTATTTATTATTGGATTAAACTGGAAAGTTATTCTTATATTCTTACAGTGCCTATTTAAAAAAAAAAAAAGCCTTATATGCACCTCCATGAAAGCCAGTGTGCTATGTATATTCATAAATTAGAGAAGAAATATTAAACATTGTCAGTGATGTTTGAGGGGGGAAAATAGTGCTCTCTGAACCTAAGGGATTTTGGTAAGAGGAATCCCGAACCATTGTTTCTAGAAGATAATGGAAAAACCAAGAGTCAGAAGAACAGAATTTGAGTTTCTGTATCAATATTTGCTAGATACCGTGTTTCCCCGATAATAAGACCTATCCCTAAAATAAGCCCTCCCCCCGAAAATAAGCCCTATTGAGATTACTACTGTAGTGAAGGTGATCCCCTGTGCTACACGCTACATTACGGTACCCTCGGTATGCACCGTCCATCCCCCCCCCCTGTGAAACGTACGCCTCCTCGCTCCGAGCTGCATCCAATCAGAGCTGCAGCAGTGAGCGAGTCATCCTGTTCTTCCCCAGTGATTTGCTTGCTGGCGCCATTGAGAGCAGTGCCTCGGAGGAGAGCTGAGGCAGGACAACATAAGCCCTCTGGTGTTTTTCTTTCCAAAAAAATAATAAGACAGTGTCTTATTATCGGGGAAACACGGTATGACTTGGGGCAAGTCACTTACCCTCTCTAAGCATTAGTCTCCTTATAGATAAAAATAAGCATAATACATCAGCTACCTCACAGGGTTGTTTGGAATAAAATGCTTTTTGTGAACCATAAAGTACTATATAAATGTGAACTGCAATTATTTTATTTTATTTTATTCCTCATTTGGATATTTCTTTTTTCTTCTAGGATTTTAAAATGTTTAGCATTTTTCCTCACTGTGCAAATATGTTCTTAGTAGCTGACACATATAATACTTAAAAGCAGTGCTTTGACCATTATAGATTTCCCTCCCATTTCGGGAGGGTAGTACGTAGCTACTTATAAGATAGACCTAGCTTTAAAACCACATCAGGGGGTGGCTGGGTGGCACAGTGAGTAAGATCACCGCTGGCGTCAGGAGGACCCAGGATCGGTTCTGGCCTCAGATACTTAACACCCACACCAAAAAACAAAAACTGGCTGTGTAACCTTGGGCAAGTTACTTAACCCCAATTGCTTAAAAAAAAAAACACACATCAGAAATACAAACCAGCTCTGTAGAGATGAGTGTTTATTGGTCTCTTCTCTGTGTAGCTTCAAGTATATGACCTTGATTAGGACTTTTACACCACTGGAAATTCTTTGTTGTGTTAAACAACTTATTTTGAGTTAAGTTAGTAAGAACCTACCTAGTTTTGTCAGGAAAAGAATGTTTCATTAGAGACAGATTGTGATTGGAGTTTCACCTTGGGTTAGGAAGACCTTTGAGATCTATATAGGATAATTAATAAGTGGTAAAAAAACAACAACAACAACAACCTTAGGAAGTAAGTTTGGGGTAGTAAAAAGATCCCAGGCTTAGTAGAGTCATGATTCCATGGATTTGGTGAAAGTATAGGAAAGAGTTTTCCTAGCCCTCTCCCTGCTTTCTTTCCCCTTAATGCTTCTAATTCAGAGCTTGGGGCTGGGGTCCATATGCTAATTGTTTTGTTTTATCTTGTTAAATAATTATTAAACAGTGTAACTACCAGATCTGCCTGATGTTACAAAATAGCCAGTAAAAAAAAAAAGAGTGGAGGTGTCCATCACTAACTCTAATCTTTGGCAAGTGACTTAAATCTATGGGTTTGTTTCTTCATCTGTAAAATAGGGTCAGTAAACCCTACCTTGCTTATCTCAGGAATGTTGTAAGAATCAAATCAGATAAAATGTAAAAATTGTGAATTACTAAAAGAATGTCTTTCCTAATGTTTGTGGTATTTTTCTTTCAGACAGCAATAACATGCCTGTCTACTGTTCTATCCATTGATTTCAAACCTTCAGAATTAGAAGTTGGAGTAGTTACAGTTGAAAACCCTAAATTCAGGTGAGTTATATTTTTAGTCATGTTTATTTAATTAAAGGTGGATATGAATGGTCATCCTTTTCTCATGTTAAATGAAACTACAATAGGAACTACTTCTTGGTCAGTTTTGTGACCCAGTGAATACTAGACCAGAAAATTTCAGGAGGAAGATTCTTTGAATTATATGTAATTGCCTTTCTTTCTTAAACATCTTTAAAAAATCAGCCAAACCTATCTCAAGACTTATTGAAAAAAATTTTGCTGTTTTTTCTCTTCACTTTTGAGCAGTTCTAAATATAGCATATTTTTAAAAAAATCTTTAAAATATTGAATTCAAAGTATTGAAAGTAGTAATTAATAATCTTGCTTTCATGGTTTAAGATACTGTCCTTAGGTACCTAAATTGAAAATATCAATAATTATTTTCTGGAACCAGGTTTAAGATAATGTTTCATTTTCTGATGTTTATCTCAAAAAATAAAATGCCTCAGTTTCTTCTTTTTTCCTAAAGATATATGAACATTCATTTTGAGACTTTACCAACTTCCTTAATTTCATTAACAGCAGAATTCAGCCTTTATTATAGGATATTCACCACTTAGGGCTCCTTGAGTGGATTTAACCTACTAATACTCTCTTTGTACCTTGAACTTAAATGATGAAGTAGCCATTTGAAAAAAATTCTTAATTCTCTTATCCAGAGGTCCTTAACAAGAAAACACTATTTTTTCCTCCAAAAGATTGCTGCTGACATTTTTACTTTTCATCTTACTTTTTTAGGGACTTTAGACACTGACGAGTTTACCTTCTAATTTTTTTTGGTCACTTTAGATCTTGCCATAAAGTGCAGTTGTGTCACATAGCTTAACGAAATTTTTTGATGCTTCTTTTAGAAACAGACTTTAGGAAAATACGTTAGATTAATTGATAGATATTTTTGTCCAAGCATAAGCATTTAATTCTTTCCCCTTTGCCTTCTAGGATTCTCACAGAATCGGAGATTGACACACATCTTGTAGCTCTAGCTGAGAGGGATTAACACTGTAATTAGTCTCCCTAATTTACTATGTGCTGACCAGGATATTTGGTAAAAACCAACACACTCACCAATGGCTCTGGATTGAAAGACGAACTATATCCCCACTGAAGTGGACTTGGCTCTGTATAAATAAAACAGAGGTTTTAGAAAATAAGTGTCTTTTTCTTTTTCACATCCAGACTAAAAGCTAAACCTTGAAGTAAAAGCAGATTTGAAGTTTACTACTCCCAAACTGTGAATTGAGTATGAGTCTCTTAATAGAGTGTTAAAATTTTTGGTGTAGCTACCATAAATAACCAAGATAACACATCCCAAGACCTAGGGGTAGGCTTCAAATAACCAAATGTCCATTTGCCCTGTGTTTTAAAAATCCAACATCATAATATATAAAGTAGTTAATCCTTCCTTAGCTTGAAATTCACCTAAATTGTCTTTTTTTTCCTGTGATACTACATAGTATATTGGAATGGGAAAGTGCCCTTATTTAGCAGTTTGACAAACAGTATATTCCTTAATGTGGATTGCAACATTTAAATTCTACAAGAGTTTTTTTCTTTTTTATCACTAAACTTTTGTTGATATCTTTTGTTTATACATCACTTTCATTTCTCAGTGTATCCCTCTTTCAGAGAGAGATCCCTCAAAACAAAATAATTTTAGCCCCTCCCCCTCCCTCCTCTGCTCTGCTGGCAGCTCTTCAGCTTTGCCCTTTACCCTCTGAGAATGTACACCTGCACCACGTTCATCTCTACCCCTGCCCTTGTGAGGAGCAGCTCTCAGCTGCTTGGGAGACCGCTATCTGCAGTGGTGCTAAAACGGCCAGAGGTTCGAACAGATGAGAACCTCAGCATTTTGGCAGCACCAGGTCCCTTGACCTCTCGTCCCCAGATGTGGATTCTAAACGAGTGCCATCTCAAGGGACATTAGCACAGCAGCCTAGTTTATTGGGGCTGGGGCTGCCACTGTGGGGGGTGGCCGGCTCTGGAGCTGGGATTGGGACTGTGTTTGGAAGTCTTGTCATCGGTTATGCCAGGAACCCCTCCCTGAAGCAGCAGCTTTTTTCCTATGCCATCCTGGGCTTTGCCCTGTCTGAGACCATGGGGCTCTTTTGCCTGATGGTGGCCTTCCTTATCCTCTTCTCCATGTGATGGAGCTATTTCTATCCCTCTACGTTTCTGAATGTTCCTACACATCCTCCTGGTCCTTCCATGTCTCTTCCAGCCTGTGTATACCTCCACCTCCATCTTACCAGGCAGCCCTAGGGAAAGCCATGGGCTCAGGGTTTGACAGAGGGAAGACAAATAAATACTATATTAATAAAAAAAAATTTTTTTAAGAAAAAAAGTTCAAAAAAACTAAACACATCAGAAATGTCTGACATGGTATTCAATATCCTATCATATACCACCCTCACTCCCTAAGAATCAAAGGATTTGCCATTGGCCTTTACACATATCTTTTCTTTAGAGCCAAAGCAAGTTATTGTAATTTCACAGTATTCAGTTTCAGTTTTTCTAGGCTTCCAAACTTCTACCCCTTTTGACTCTCTCAAAAACCCTAATCTATCCTATCTCAGCCATACACAAAGATGGTCATCCCCTTGATATTGCTATCACCTGCAAATGCCCCACCTTCATGTTCAAGAATTATTACTTTAGGGGTGGCTAGGTGGTGCAGTGAATAGAGCACCAGCCCTTGAGTCAGGAGGACCTGAGTTCAAATGTGGCCTCAGATACTTAATATTTACTTGCCATGTGCCTTGGGCAAGTCAACCCCAATTGCCCTACCTTCCCTCCTCTAAAAAGAAAAAAAAAATAATTATTTATCTGAATATGATTTAGGCTTTCTACCTCTTTTACTTTCCCCTTTCCTCCTCTTGACCCCTTGGTGAACCAGTTTGACTTCACTGAATCCTTAGCCTCTTCATCATTTCACCAGTTTTGCCTTGCCAAGCCTCAGCCTTGGATCACTCCAACCATCTGCCACCTTTGCTTGTATGCATATGGTACTGAGCAAAGAGAAAATCACAACTGTTCTGAGTGTGCCCACTACAAACTTATGTTATGTAGCCTCAACTGGACTCTCCCTGCTTCTAGACTATCCCTCTTTGCCTCTTTGCAGTGACTCCTCCAGACTTCATCCTTCAAGTCTCCCATGATTCTCTTTGTCTCCTACCCTTTCAGCTGAGAACTTGATCTCATTTTACAGAAAAAATTCTTTGTGAGTTCACTCTTCTTCCTCTTATATCACTTATATACGTTCTTCCACTTCCACTTCTTTCCTCCTTTACCTTTCTTACCTGAGAAGGTGGCCTTACTCCTTATGAAGGCTAACCCCTCTAGCTCAAGCAGTCAGTTCCATCCCATCTTCTCCAATAGATTGCACCCCCTCTTTCATCTTCAGTCTGTAACTTACTTTTTAGTCTGTCTACTGGCTCATTCCCTACTGCCTACAAACATGCCCATGTTTCCCCAATCCTGAAAAACCCTTGATCTTTCCATCCCTGCTGTCTTAGTCTTCTAGCCTTTGAATCTAAACTCCTTGTAAAGGCAATCTATAATAGGTGCCTCTACTTTCCTCTCTTCTTAACCACTTACAACCTGGCTTCTGACTACATCATTACACTGAAACTGTGCCCCCCAAAGTTACCAATGATGTCTTAATTGCCACATCCAATGACCTCTTCTCAATCTCTTCATCTTTGACAGGATTGATCACCCTTTTCTTGTTAATGTTCTCTTCTCTCTAGGTTTTTAGGACACCATTTTCTCCTGGTTTACCTACCTGTTTGACCACTCTTCAGTCTCCTTTGTTGGATCCTCTTTCAGACCACATCCTGTAATTGTGGGTGTCCCTCATGGTTCTGCCCTGGGCCCTCTTCTCTCTCTACTCTCCTTCAGTTGGTGATCTCATCAATTTTCATGGTTTAATTATATATCTATGCTGATGATTCTCAAATCTACTTGTCGGTCAGTATTTATCATGTGCCAGGCACTGTACTAAGCAGGAGGGATACAAAAAGAGGCAAAAGGTAGTTCTTACCCTCAAGGAGCTTATAGTCCAGTGGGGGAGACTGTGCAAACAAATACTGCAATGTGGAAATAATTAACAGGAAGGCATTAGAAGAGGGTTTGGGAGGGGCTTCCTATAAAAGATGGGATTTTAGTTGGGTCTTAAAGAAAGCCAGGGTAGCCAGTAGGTAGATAACCAGAGAAAATAGCCAGAGTCAAGAGATGGAATGTCTTGTCTGTGAAACAGCCAGGAAAAAGGCTTGTGTCACGGCCTTAGAGTGCATGTGGAGGAGTTAGACTTAAGACTGGAAATGTAAGGAGGGGCTAAGTTATGAAGGGTTTTGAATGCCAAACAGCATTTCACATTTGATCCTGAATGCAATAGAAGTCACTGGAGTTTATTGAGTAAGGGATTGACACTGTAAGACTTTTGCTTTAGGAAAATTCTATTATTCTATACTGGATTTTGCAAATACACGTCCCCAGTGTATGGATATGATTACAAACATCTTCATCAAGAGCCCCTCTGAGAAAGGGAAATCAAAAGCAGACAGTCCTTGCCCTCAAAGAATTTACATTCTAACGGGAGTAAAATAACACATAAAAAGAGTAATGGCCAAGGAAGAGTGCCTTCCTCTGGAAAGTTATCAGTGTAAGTGGAGCCGTAGAGCAGTAGGTTGACTCATCTCATCTAAGGCAATGTGGAGAAGGCTGGGAAAGAAGGGCCTCAGACAGCCATTCGGGCCTATTCTTTCTATAACTGAGTGGAGGAAGGACAAATTATGCCCTTAATTACAAGCAATAGGATATCAGTTATATAGGTAAAATTATACAAAATATATTTCCATAATAGCCATGTTGCCAAAGAAAAAATAAACAAAAAGCACAAAGTGACAAAAAGTATATGCTTCAGTCTATATTCAGAGTTCATCAGTTCTCTTTCTGGAGGTGGATAGCATTTTTTTTCATGGGTCCTTTGGATCTTGGATCATTATATTGATCAGAGTGGCTAAGTCACATTTAATCATCATTACAATATTGCTGTTACTGTACACAAAGTTGTCATTCTGCTCACTTCATTTGCATCAGTTCATATAAGTCTGTCGAGGTTTTTCTGAAACCCTTCCACTTGTCCTTTCCTATAGTACAATAGTACTCCATCACAGTCATATCCTACAACTTATTCAGCCATTCCCCATTTGATTAGTATTCCCTCAGTTTCCACTTTGCAATAGGAAGCTGTTAATATTTTTTAACATAATGGTCCTGTCTATATTGGTGGATCAAAGGGTATGCACAGTTTTATAGCCTCTGGGCATAGTTCCAAATTGTTCTCCAGAATACTTAGACCAGTGAACAACTCTACCAATAGTGCATTAATGTCCCTATTTTTCCAGCACTTGTCATTTTCCTTTTCTCTCATGTTAATCAGTCTGATAGGTATGGGCTAGTAGTGTAACCTCAGAATTGCTTAAATTTGCATTTCTCTAATCAATAGTGATTCATTTATTTTTGTGAAGCAATTGCGGTTAAGTGAATTGCCCAGGGTCACACAGATAGTGTCAAGTGTCTGGTCAGAGGTCAGATTTGAACTCAGGTCCTCCTGACTTCAGGGTAGGTACTCTATCTAATCAATAGTGATTTCAAGCATTTTCATGTGATTGTTGATAGATCTGATTTCTTCTGAAAATTGCCTATTCATATCCTTTGACCTTTTATCAACTGGGAAATGGCTCTTATTTTTATACATTTGGCTCAGTTTCCTATATATTTGAGAAATTTGGTCTTTATCAAAGAAAATTGCTATAATTTTTTTTATATCAAGCTTTTCAGGAGAAAGTTAAGCCTATTCTAGGCACAAATTATTCCAGTATGCTGTTTAGGTGCCTTGTGGATATCATGGAACTCAAGGACCTATATTTGCTCCATAGGCCAAGAGATTTCTTTCCTTCCATCATTCTCAGAAGTGGAGGTCCAAGGGATCCATTTATCTAACATAGTGTTAACATAATAGGCACTCAGTAAATGTATTTAAAGAATGATGCAACTCAGCTGTACTGTGGGTTATTGTTTGATATTTTTTAGTAAAAATTCCCCATTTAAGCTGTGGACTAGTTTTCCATGGTTATTAGTCCACTTCACATCAGTAATGGCTTTCATGATATCTTTTGTATGCAAAAAGAAAACTCCTTACAAAGCTCCCAGAGGCTCTCATTTGCCTTTTACTTTATATATTCAAATCATTCTTTTGTTTAAATTATCTCACTGCATAAACACAGCATGGAAACGACCTGGATGTCCTTCGAAGAACTCAATAACCTGTATTATAATGTCATTTAACAAAATTTCTCCCAGATTAAAGCAGAGGAATTTTTTTTCCCTATTACTGCTATTTCTGTATAATCTGAGGAGCACATCAGTACAAAGGACTTTCATAACGGAGACCCAGTATCAGGCTAGCATCAGCCCGTATAGCCCTTCCCAAACTTCATTCTAGATCTCTGAGTTACATTAGGGTGTGAGGATACTATATTATTATAGTGGGAATAAGTATGTTAATTTAGGATGACCAACTCCATTGTGTTTTAAGTCTCCATTTTGTGCCTAGGTAATTCTTGTATAAGTTGTTTTTCTGTAATAAGATAAGGACTTGATTTTTATGGTTTAGCAGTAATGTGTATCCCCCAAACATATGTGTTCCAGATTTGGTCATTACTAATGACTATGGCCCTCTAGGCCATGCCCCCATCTCTTACTCTCCCCCCCAAAATCTGGCAAACTGATAAAACACTTGCTAATGATGTTAGCTTTTACTGAGTTTCATCATCAGAATTTACATGTAACTTGTAAATACCCTTAACCAGAACCACAAAAACCTAGACAATCCCAGTCACATTGTTGTACCCAGAAAACTCGAGCAAGACCAAGTAACAATTTAGAATTGGACCCTTTATTATATGCCATGTTGACTGATCAGGCCACATGGTGGGCTGACAAGTACCACTCCACTGTCCCAGGTCGTACAGCAGAGATCTCAGGTAAAACCTCAGCTTTTAAAGGGAGGCCATGTAGCCAACAGTTAGGTATTACATAAGCAGAAACTTTCAGAGGCTAAAAACAGTGATTGGTCAGTACACACCTTGAAATTCCTGCCGGTGCCAAGTCTCCCTGACCTGGAAGCCCACCCACCTCTGTGCAAGTGAGCTGACTGGGGAAGGGCAGAGATCCAGTGGGGGTGAGGGCAGGCAAGAATGGGGTCATACACAACATTCCCCACTTCTCTTGTGAATGTGTCAAACCCTTGACACCGCCATGCCGAATCTTACAGGTCAGTCAGTTCTGTTCCTAAGGGCTGGTAGTGGGGATCCATAACAATTAGCAATTTAACAGTTAATAGGGACTTCCTATAATCAAGGCCATAGTGAAAAGGAAGAGGACGGGGCCACATTTTTCCTTCAGTCCTCTAGTTGAATTTCTCCAAGAAAGAAGCTGTCCCAATAGAGGTCAGGTCTGGATTCTTGGGAAAGCTGTCTGCACCTAATGTCCTCTTTTTCAGATCCCATGGCTGAGGGGGTAATCTTTAGATGACTAGAGTTCAAATGTACAATACAAGAGCTTCCAGAAACATGATTTTACATATAAAGATCCAGTTTTCTAGTCATGCAAGCCTAGGTTCAAACAAATAGTTCAGTTTTCTTAGCCACACAGGGCTAGGCTCAATCAATACAATGAGGTTTACAAAATGACATGATTACATTGTCAGGTACACAATTACATGTCACCAAGATAACCAAGAAAACTTACATACAAACTATACAAGAATCATAATTAACATACAATCCCTTGTATCCCAGTGACCTATTTCATTTAAACAACACTTTTAAATCCCAGATGCCTCATGCAGTTAAAGAATTTAAAAAGGAGTTCTGCTTTTCCAGTTCAGATCTAGAGGTGACCAGATAATTCTGACTTAATATAAATTAGTACAATCACTTAGAGTTGGTTCCACATTTTTGAAACTTAAGAGAATTTTCAGTTTATTATTTGTTATTTCCATTCTTTCCTAAACCCTGTACCTGGTATAGGAATCTTTTAAAATATGAAAAACTTTTTTTTAAATTTATTTCAACTGCCCTTTGTAAAATTATCAGACAGATGTATTAACAAAGTAACATTAGTTTCACCCTTACCACTATCTTATCCAGTCCTTGTGCTAAAATCCAAAATCCATACCTCTGATCTTATTGCCAAACGTGCTCAAAGCATGATTTCACATAACAGAAAATTTTAAGCCAATTTTATACATCTGTATTTAATCCTAGGTGTCATCTAGTCTGATCCTGTTGCTCTCCTCAAACTTCACTATCCTGGTCAATCAGGCATCGATTTCATTACATTTTACCTTATTACTAATCATCTCCTTCTTTGAAGGATGTTATCTCTATATTTATACATTTATTTGGCCCTGAATATTACTATTCAGTGAATTTGCTATAGAATAAAAAGAGGGACAATGTCATAAACCTTGCCAGAAGGAAAACTTCCTTAGCCTTGTTTGATTCCAGGGATGACTCATCTCCGCTAGTCATTCATAGTCACCAGGTGCTGAAAGCAAGGCTTAGGCATAAATGGGGGGGAGGAGATTTTCTTTTCAGAAAGAAAACGAACAATTGGGAAATAAAGTCAGAGAGATCCCACCTGGGCAGTGTCCGAGGTTGTCCCCAAACATTTCTAAGCACAGACATCCACCTTGAACAGTTCGCAGCCTGCAGCCTCTGCCATCCAATTATTGCCTTTTATGACGACTCCTGTAATCAAGGCTTAGAAAAATAGTAAAATTTACAGTCCCCCAAATTATTAAATAGCAAATAAATATGGACTAGTGTCCTTCAGATAGGGCCATCTAAAATTAGATTGAGCTATTAATTGCAAACTCAAGTTACAAATCTTTTTGCCTTCCCAATACTTCCTCATGCTCTCTCAACATACTTATAAAACTGATATCAACTATCTGGAAACAGGAGGGGCTGGATGAACCCCATTTGTCCCTAAACTTTCTTATCTGCTTTGTTCAGCTTTTCATAAATAGACTTTAAAGACAGTTTGAATTAACCTGGTGTTAAAAGTGGTATCTTTCTTTTCTCTCAACTAAAGTATTTCTAATTAACCTAAATATCAGGCACCCAAGTACCCCATCATTCCCCCCTTAAACAGCTGGGACCCAAAATCATTTGGGTAGATCTGTCTTTGTTTCATAGGGAGCTGGGTCTGTAGCCAGTGGCCAAAGCCAGGTCCAGGGAGTCATGGGCCATGGTCTTAGGACAGTGGGTACTCAGCCTGAGATGACATCTGTAAGTGAAGGGTACTGAGCCTAGAAGAAACAAATCTGGCAAAGAAATTGAACAAGGGCCAAAAAGGAGTAGAAGGAAAGTGACCAGAAGTGGGGTGAGGATGGGTTAGTATAATCCGTTACTAAGACTATTTCAGTTTCCTCTATATTTCTATAAACTACATAAACAAGATACTTCATAAGTTTTTATTCTTTTACTACATAACTATACTGCCTTAAACAATAGAGGTTCCTGACTTGAACTTCACAACTGAATAGTAGAAATACATCCTTGTTTCACAAAGCTTATTTATCCTCTAATTATATTCGCTCTGGAAGAAAGAGATAATTCAGAAGTTGAATCTTTAACATACATTCAGTTACAAATGTTAACTTTTGCTTAGAGCATGAAATAACTACAAATTCAGATCAAAACAGCAAGATCTCTTCTGCTTTTACAATCTCATTAAACCTTTATAAACAAAGTTAGTTGAAAACTGTTAAATGATCTTAAGCAGCTTGCATAATTTTCTGCACATGTTCTAATTCTAGATTTAAAATAATATTAGATTTTCCAATAAACTAACACAAAAAAGCTTATATCTTTTACTGACCATGTGCTCTGATCATAGGAAATATGCTAAAGAAGGAAAAAATCACCTTAAACAGCAAATTTCACCAATCACAGTTTAGAGCATTTTTTATTCTTATGGACTGCAATCAGCAATAAAGATTTACCAGATCTCACAAATGTAGAGATTGCATTTTGAATCTGATCCGAAATCCCAGGGTCCCATCTAGAAACTTCAGAAAATTCACAGTAAGTTTGAATATTACAAAATCTATACATAATTGATAAAATGACCAGAAACCTTACAAAGTCTTTGCATAATTAAACTTGTTCTGTTATAAAAGATAAGGAGCTTCATAACTAAAATAAGCCCTGGCGCCCCCCCCCCCCCTTCTTTTTGGTTGAGGACCTTGCCCACAAATTGTTTCCAGGGACACCTAAGCCCTCTTTTCCATATTCTAGGTTTTACAAAACTTAGAAGAGGATTCACAGGGTCTTTTCTCTTCTTTACAAAAGCATGCTTTTGTAAATACTTGATTTATGAATTGAAACTTCCTGTAAAACAAAGAAAAACTTAAAAATTTATGATTTCTTAAATTACAACATTTCAGAATATCATAACTGATACTCTGCCACGGTCAGAGTACTTCATTCATCATCATATTCTTGTTCCTCTGACAGTATAATTCTTAATTTAACAGCATTTAGAGTATGAGAAACTGCTTCTATTATAACATACATACTACAAATGTTTACCTGTAACAATATCATAAACAATTATGATGTACCTAAATTTAAACTTCAAGCCAAAATCAAATAATTACCAATCTGGTGATCTTAATTTAGTCATTTCCAAATTGCTTTGCACAAAAGATCTTTCATCTCATAACCATTGGCATAAACTTCACACCTAAGTCTAGTAATAATTACAAATATCTTTACCATTATCAATGCCCATCTTAAATTCAAATTTAATAACCACCCAATTTCAGCCTTTCCAAAATAATAATAATAATAAAATAAACCTTCAAATATGGGAATTCCTTAAAATTAATTTGGTGCAAAAATGTTCTTAAGTAATATATATTTCCCATACATCCAAGTTATAACTGTATCCTTAGATGACTTAACAGCTTCTGAATAGTAATAAGAAAATTGTTTTTAACATCAGAGTTCACAATTTTTCCAAATTACATAATTTAGAAATGCACAATGTCGGGGTGGCTAGGTGGCGAAGTGAGTAAGAGCGCTGGCCCCAGAGTTGATCAATGGGATAGAAGCAAGTTTTAAATACATAATGTTTGGGACATTGTACATTTCTTTTTTTTTTTTTTAAAGCAATTGGGGTTAAGTAACTTGCTCAAGGTTACAACCCAGGATCGTTCTGGCCTCAGATACTTAACACCCACGAAAAAAAAAACTACCTTGAGCAAGTTACTTAACCCCACTTGTTTTAAAACTTGCTTCTATCCCATTGATCATGTTAGGTAAACTTCGTTCCAAACCACTTTACACAGGAAATAAATTCTAACTATAACTTTAAACCACTGTATACATTTTCATAATAGCCAAAATTTCAAATGAAATATCAGCATTATTATTATTGCCTGTTTGTAACCCAAATATAAGTTTTAAATGAACAAAAATCCAATATACATGCAACATGCAATAGAAAATCCAGATTTAAAAAAAATTTTTTCCTCTAAAAAGCAAAAAAAAAAAGATACCAACATATGCCAGTCATCATATTTTACAATCATTATACCATTTTGCAAGCAGAGATAGCAAAAAACTTGTTTTTTTTGTTTAAGTAATTCCAATATCCTATTTCCAAATTCTTAATGATTAATTCTTAGAATTTGCAAAGGTATTTTGTCTGTTTTTCTAACTTTCATTATAATTCCAGGCTGACCAGATCAGGACTATTAAAAAATTGTACAAATTCCCTAAATTAAAAAATTTCAAAATATTACAACACTCGGGTCAGATTGTCCCATTCATCATTTTCTATTCCTTTACCAATATAGCCTTGTCAATGGGGGGATGACAGGGAGAAGAATCTTGGTGAACCTTCTGAAAGTGAGAGCTTTGAATCTGCCAATCTCAAAGCTCCAGACTTAATTGGTCTTAATTGGTCAGCAGGAGATCTAGCCTGCCTGCTTCTTTGATCTGAGGGGAGGAATTCCCAAAGAGGGCCCCACCGGCCTACCTCCCCACCTGCCCCACTGCCCATGGGGAGGGGAAGGACCAGCATGGGGTAAAAAGTTTTTCTCCAGTGGAGCGAGGTGCCCTTCTCCCCAGAAAACTTGAGCAAGACCCAAGTAACAATTTAGAATTGGACTCCCCACATGGCGGGCTGACGAGTACCACCGCACTGTCCCAGGTCGTACAGCAACAATCTCAGGTAAAACCTCAGCTTTTAAAGGGAGGCCATGCAGCCAACAGTTAAGTATTACATAAGCAAAAACTTGCAGAGGCCAAAAACAGTGATTGGTCAGTACACACCTTGAAATTCCTGCCAGTGCCAAGTCTCCCTGACCTGGAAGCCCACCCACCTCTGTGCAAGTGAGCTGACTGGGGAAGGGCAGAGATCCAGTGGGGGTGGGGGCAGGCAAGAATGGGGTCATGCACAACAACATGTGTTTCTGAGTGGCCACCAGAACTAACTCCTAGGTTCCCTGCACTTGGAAATGGGAGAATCAATAGTAGTGCTGATTAGGCAGATTTCAGAAAAACCTGGAAAGACTTAGATGAACTGATGCTGAGTGAAGTGAACAGAACCAGGAGCACATTGTACAGAGTAACACCAACATTGTTTAATGGTTAATTATGATAGACTTAGCTCTTCTCACCAATACAGTGATCCAAGACAATTCCAAAAGACTTATGATAGAAAATGCTATCCTCATTCAGAGAAAAAACTATGGAGACTGAATGCAGATTGAAGCATACTATTTTCACTATTTAAGGGGAGGAGGGTTTTCTTGTTTTTTCCTTTTTGTTCTATTTCTTCTTTCACAACATTACTAATGTAGACATATGTTTAATATGATTGCACATGTATAACCTATAACAGATTGCTTGCTGTCTTGGAAAGGGAGAGTGGGAGGGAGAAAAAATTTGGCACTCAAAATCTAATAAAAAATGAATGTTAAAAACTATCTTTACATGTAATTGGAAAAAAAATAAAATACTATTTACAAAAAAAAAAGAGTAGTGCTGATTGATGGATATTTGCCAGAATGCCACTTTAGAGGAAGACTCATGACTTCTGGCTAGGCAGAGGAAACCTTGTCATGAACATTAATATAAAGTGTTGGGACCTTTAAGACTCAGGTTGGTAGTTTGTTCCTTGAGAAGTGATGTTTGCACAAGTTGATTTATAAGGTTCAGTTGCATATACTGAGAAATTATAATTTGTGTTTCCATGGTGCTAGTTAGCATATATAGCAAATCAGTTTTAAGTATGTAACGTGCTACATTTCATTTAAATTTCCAAGTCAGCTTGGGTTTTCATCTCAGCTCATAATCACAGATTAGGAAACTGTGTGACCTGATCAAATAGCAGTCAACAAGCATAAACACTGCTGCCTTACTGCCCTATTCTAATGTAAACAATAACCTGGGGTTTTCCCATGAGCTATAATTCTGGGTAGAAGGTTCTGATTATGTAAACAGTGACATCCTAAATTTTTTCTGATGCACCCCATTAGTACAAAATGTCTTAGTATGTACCTCCAAAATGCATATTTTTGCTTATTTATAAACTATGTACTAATATGCAAATAATTATGCACACTATGTATTCTTCTACCCCCCTATCCTCAGCTTAGACTGGTATGGATAGGTTGAGTTTTCCAAGTAGTAACCCTGTTACTTCTTCCAGGTTTCTAGGGGTAGGTAAACTTGGAGATGGCTCTTCTCTCAGAATGAGTTTGTGAACTCCCAGTAATCTGCTTCCCCTTAATGATTAACCAGTAGACTCAGTTCTTTATCAAAGGCATGAAATAGCAAGAACAGTAGTTCCAAAATATTTCCCCCCAGGACCATGGACTTGCTCTTTTGTATAAATACACATAAAGTCTGAGGGTGGAAATCAGGCATAGATTTAAAGCATAATTGTGGTAAGATACACATATAGGGAGCACAGGTAGCCAAGGCATGTCAGCTCTGGAGCTGGAGGACCTTGCTGGCCTTTCTGTCTCCAGAGGGTCCTCATGAAGTCTTCTACAAGAGTGAAGTGGTTGTAAATGAATCATTCTGTTGAGCTGGCTCTTCCCAGAATGTGGCACCTCTGCTGAACTGGTGATTCAGCTGGACATATTTCTTGCAGGGTGTAGTACCTCAGCTGGGCAGCCCAATCTGCTGCTGTGCTGGGTCAAGAAGAACACTGAGCATTTCTGTTAACCCCATATTGGATTGCTGAGTGGTGTCTGCTGGATAAGACCAATCTACCCTGTTGTTCACTGGTGCCACCAGGCTAGGTCAGGTAGGTTGCTTGGTTGCTGGACTCAGGGTGTCTCTGCTTGGTGAATTGATCAAATGAACTCTTCAATGGGCAACTGCAGTCTTTTCCAGCTTTAGCCTTTCAGTTGTCTGTGTGGTACTGCTCTCTTTTTCAACTAAAGTGCTACAGTGCTCTCAACTGGAGCTTTTGGCTTCGAATTGGCAGAAGCCTCTTACCTTTTGCCTCCCTCACAACTGTAAGCTCTGACATTCTTTGTCACCTCAGGCAGGAAATGAGACAAGTCTATAGTGTTTCCTGTTCCACCATCCTTTCTGGCTCAAGATCCTTTGTTCCTCAAGGCATTCCAGACAGCCCTAATACCATCTCATCTTCATCTTACTGGATGCTATGATATCAGGGCTCTCTTCCCCTCTAATATCATAAGATTCCTAAGGAACAGGCCATATCATTTTCTTCCATTCTAGGTGAAAAGGTTTGAACCCCACAACCTAGTAAGTTTGAAAGGTTTTTATGATAGTGCTCTAGCATCCTAGTATTCCAGCCCAGCATCAAAACCCTGAGGAGCAAAAATTGACCCAGACCTGAGCCAGCAGTGGTTGAGGTCACTTAGAGGAGCACTGTGCTTAAAAGTTCTCTTGATTCCAGGATTGCACCATTTTCCAAGTTCTAATCCAGTTTAGTGACCAAACCAGAAAATCCTCCAATATTACAACATAAAATGTGCATTTTTAAAATCAAATTCCCTTACCTGGAAGAGTCAGATTAGATTCTTGCCTTCTGCATCTCATTTATGGACCTACTCCTCTCTCATGCCAGTCTTCCTCACCACTGTGCCTTCTCTTGTAATAAAGAAATCAGTGAGGCAAAGCTGCTGAGTATATTGCTGATTATTGACACATAGCTGATTAACAAAGTAGCTTCCACTTATCTATGGAAGAACTGGAGGCACCTATAGCTCCAAAGCAGTTGTCTTCTCTGCAGTTGCCTCCCTAAGTAGCCATTCCATCATGTTCCAAGTACATATTCTGAATCCACCTGTATCTCCATAGAGCTCTTTACTTCTCTCCTTCCAAATCTTTGATTCTTACTTTCCAGCCGTACACAGCTGTTTGGTACCTTGGGACAACTCCTCCTGAAGCTGAATCTGTACCGACAGCGAAAACCTACCTGAACTCCTTCAAAGATTTACATATTCCACTTGATCTTATCCTCCCCATCCTAGTAATTCTGACCCCAGGCTACCATTGTTCAAATCCCATTCTTTATCCCCTGCTGACTACTACTTTCTTATTCTCATTCCCCTCAAACAACCCTCCTCCAACCTCCCACTCGAGAGCTACCCAACTGTGACACTGCTCTCCAGAAAGCCTACTCCATAGATAACAAACGAATTTTTATCTTAAACTTTTTTCTTTCCCATTTCCTAATCTAACATTTAATGAAACCTGACTCCCTCCTAATGACAGCTTCCCTAGCTATCCTTCCCTAGCATTGGTTGCACGGTTGGGGAGTTGGAATATTCCTTCTTCCCAACTGCTACTTTCAGACTCTCCTACTACTATTATTCACTAGTATCTCTTCTTTTGAGATTCATTATATATAGTACTTTCTACTTAGTTCCATGACTGGCTCACAGTTTTCCTCCACAATTCCTGCCCTCATTCTAAGGGACTTTAACATACATACTGATACTATTTCACACTAACATTAATAATAATAATTCTAATAATTTATATACTTTAATAAGTTCTTCAATTTACTAATTTCCAAAGAAAGCAACATTATAAGAGGAAAAAAACAGCCTTTGAAATACCTAAGAAATGTATTCGATGCAATGACCAGCCATGTTTGCAGAGGACCTCTGAGTAAGCATAATACACACCTCCTCACGAAGAGGTCATAGCTACCAGGTGCAGAGACATATATTTTTAGACATTGTCACTATATTGTGTGGTTTTTCTTTACTATACTTATTTGTTCCAATGGTTTGTGTTTTGTTTTTTCCTCTAAGATTTTGGGGGAGAAAGTTCATGGGGAAGGTGGTTAGTAATAATATTGGCTAAAAAAAGAGAATTAGACCAGCCAAGATGGTTGAGTAGTAGGAAGCTCTACCACCCTGTCCCAACTATCCCACAAAAGATCTCGAGGATGTGCCAGACCAAATTGTGATCAGAAGTATAAGGAAAAAACACAGTGGATTACCTGTCTAGCACAAGATTACAAATTCAAGCTGCAGATAAATGACAACTAAGAGGAAATGGCTATATTAATGTAACTTATTGATATAATTAATATAATAAAATATGAAATATTATTGTGCCATAAGAAATAAAATGGTTTCAGAAGAAAGTGGGAAGACATCTGTGAACTGATACAGAGTGAAATGAACAGAAGTAGGAGAACAATTTATACAATGACAGCAATATTATAATTAAAAACAACATTGAAAAACTTTAGATGATGATCAAGTCATTACTAAGGCTCTAGGAGACTAAAGATGAAACATCCCATTCACCTTCTACGAGAAAGTTCATGAGCTTAAAATACAGCAAGATATACATTCATTTTCTTTTTTTTTAAGCAATCAGGGTTAAGTAACTTGCTCAAGGTTACATGGCCAGTTATTTCTGGGTGTGGTGCTGAGCACCTGAGCCCGGATTTGATCCAGGTCATCCCGACACTGGAGCTGGTGCTCGTACTCGCTGAGCCATCTGGCCGCCCCTATACATTCATTTTCAGGCATGGACAATGTGGGAATTTGTTTTGCTAGACTCTCCATATTTATGATGAAGTTTTTACTTTTTGTTATTTTTTTAACTGGGAAGGACAGATTATAAATGGGAAAAAAGTAGACAAATTTATTTTAAAATATAGAAGCACAACACATTCTGATTAATTTGTGAGAACAACTGGGAATGGACAAAGGAAAATAGGCATTTATTAGAAGAGTTTGAAAAAGAATCCTTTGCATAGATTGTAAACTGCTATAGGATTGGGGATATAACACTTTTGTATTTGTATACTTAGTGCCTAGTATAAAACCTTGGAACATAGTAGACTTTTAATAAATGTCTGTTGAGTAAACTGGTGGATAGGATGGGAAAATTGGTATCATGATTTAGTAAGCACAGCCAATGGTACTCTTCTTCCAATGGGTCTGTGTTTCTTTGTTTTATTTTTTACATAAAATTTTCCAGCTATGACAGCCATTAAACTTGAATATCAAAATAAACTGAATTTAGAATTGGATTTTTAAATCACTTCATCCCAAAGTATTAGACCAACATTTTTTAAAATAAGTTTTTATTGATGTCACATTTTTTACATCTCTGTAGTTTCCCTCAATATCCTTACCCCCTACCTTTGAAAACCATTCCCATATGACAGTGTTTCTATTTATTTGTTTTTTTTACTTTTTGAAGGGCAGGGCAATTGGGGTTAAGTGATTTGCCCAAGGTCTCACAGCTAGTAAGTGTTAAGTGTCTGAAGCTGGATTTGAACTCAGGTCCTCCTGACTCCAGAGCTGGTTGTCTATTCACTGGACCACCTAGCCACCCCAACAGTGTTTTTATAAAGATATTTTAAAAAGAAAGTGAAGAGAAAAAAATTAACATATTTGATCAATAAAGCAGAAAAATCTGATCACATATGCATTCTTGACTTGTGGATGTCCCATTCTACTAATGTCAACAAAAATCAATCAATAATAAGCAAACAGTATTTTTGTGGTATAAACAAAGTAAAAATTACCTTAAAACAGAAACATTGGACTACCTGAAAACTATGACTTAAAAAAAGAGTGGGGGAGGAGTCAAGATGGCAGAGTAGAAACAGGAAAATGTAAAAAATGACTCTAGACAAACTTTGGAGCTACATAACCCACAAAATGACAGAGAGAAGCTAACCTCTCACTGAAGACAGCCCAACAAGCCGGCAGGAAGGGGGCCAGCACAGCACTTTGGGAGCTGAGCCCAGCCCTGCTAGAGCTGGAAGATTTTAGCCTGAGGGTAGCCACAACCAGCCACCACTGGCTGGAGGGATTTCAGATCATCAGCACTGTGACAGTTTCCAGAATTATCAACACATAGATGCTAAGGACAGTGAGAGGTCAGTGCAGTGTGGACTTTGGGATCCGGTAGTTTGGGAGTGTGTTGCGGCCTTTACCCCTGGAGGGAGAAGCCTCTGAGGCACTGAGGCTGTGCAGCTGCCACCACATGGCAGCTTCAGCTCCTGACTTGCAGATTGTAGGGGGACCAAGCAACCATTCTGAGGGGTAATCGTTCTTGCTTTAACCTGCTTGGATCTGGATTGTGGTCTAGGGTGGAGGTCCTGGGGTACGTGACCAGCTTGCCAGAGCATGTGGAAGCTTCAGAGAGGGCACCCAACTAACAGTTCCAGCAGCTAAGAAAACCCCGTCATTGGGACAAAGCTCCCCTGTCTGGTAGCAGAGTCCTACTGTGGCAAAAAACTCAAAGGTCAAGTAATGGAGTGGCAACATGAGCAAACGAGGGAAGCAAAGCAAGCAGAGCAACCCAACTTTATGCTCCTATTTTGGGGACAAAAAGGATCAAAGCATGGAACAGAAGGAAGACAGTGAAGTCAGAATGCCTGCACCAAAAGGTTCCAAGAAAAATATGAGCTGGTTACAGGCCATAGAGGACCTTAAGAAGGATTTTGTAAACCAAATGAGAGAAGTGGAGGAAAAATTGGAAAGAGAAATGAGAACAATGCAAGAAAATTATGAAATGAGAGTCTACAACCTGACTGAGGAAAATAACACCTTAAAAAATAGACTAACTCAAATGGCAGAAGAGGCTCAAAAAGGCAATGAGGAGAAGAATGCCTTAAAAAAAATTTGCCAGATGGAAAAAGAATTTCAAAAGCTCACTGAGGTGAATCATTCCTTCAGAATTAGATTGGAGAAAATGGAAGCTAGTGACTTTATGAGAAATCAAGATACTATTAAACAGATCCAAACAAATTAAAAAATAGAAGGCAATGTGAAATATCTCATTGGAAAAACCACTGACCTGGAAAATAGATCCAGGAGAGATAATTTAAAAATTATTGGACTACCTGAAAGGCACGATCAAAAGAAGACCCTAGAAATCATTCTTCAGGAAATTCTCAACGAAGACTGCCCTGATGTTTTAGAAATAGAAAAACTTTTACCCCTATACCACCAATAATAATACATTAGTATGCCTGTTATTCCACTTTTCCTTCTTAGAATTTACTCCCTTCCATGGACTCTTTGGTCCAATGACCCTCAACTCCTGCCCAGTCCACAAACAATTTGCTTTGTCTCAGCTCCAGGCATTTTCTGTCTGTCCTCAAGTCTAGAATGTTCTCCTTCCTCATCTATGCCTCCCAGTTAAAATCTTACCTTTTACAGGCTTTTCCCAATCTCCCTCCTCCCCCACCAAAATTTTTTTCATTTTTCATTTTTATCCTCGAAAATCTAATGGGTGTAAGGTGAACCCTAGAGCTGTCTTAAGTTTCATTTGTAATTTGTAGGGGAGAATTAAGCATTGGAAATGTTGGAAAGTGGGTTCTTTGTTCTTGACTTATCTTTGAGGCAAATATTCCTATGTAAAAGCTAATCTAAAAGCTAGATTGGGGAAACAAATGATAGGGCCTTAAGCCAATGGCAAAAATGAGACTCCTCAACCCTCTAAAGGTATCAGAGAACCCTGGAAGAGGTGAAATGTGCCACACAATGAAAGCCAGAGTAGAGAAAAGAAAAAAAACCAACTGGAAAGAGTATAACATTTATGGAATAAGAAACAATAACCACAACAACAAAATATCACTGTGACCATTAAATGTATACAAGGAGGCTATTTTTCCTTCATTCTTGAAGAGAACCATGGCATCAGGAAGGTAATACCATGACTTGAAAGTAAATTGGATTTAAGTGAGGAAGGGCTGTGCAAAGTCACTAGCCTCACTTTTTCCTCCAGAGCCATCTGGGTCCAGTGGCAAGATATAGATCAGGACCACCTTAGCCTTTTTAAATTAAGGTCTTTCCCAGGTCTCAGTTTGACTGAAGCAGCACCCATTACATGATTAAGCCTAGGTGATAAATGAGGAAAAGAATGGCCTCTTTTTAACTAGTCAAAAAAAATCAGAGAAGGGAAGATCCTCAGGGTTTTTGTCCAAACAGTTGCTATTTACATACATTCTGAGTCATTGTTGGCCTACCAGTAAGAACATAGAGTAATTTGGGTTTAGAGTGTGGTCCTTAAGATAGAAATCTACAAATTGCCTTGCCTTCCCCTCTCCAAAAAATAAAAGAAATCTAGCCCACAAACCCCAAAATATCTTGTGAGGTTTCAATAATCAAAATTTATGTTTCTGTGGGCAGACCACCCCAAGGTAAGGGTATGATACCCTAAGCGGACAGAGGGAGACAAAGGAGGAGAGGAAAGAAAGAAGGAAGGAAGGAGTGAATTGCCCAGCTTGTTTGTCCTTTTTTTCCCAAGAGTACCATGACATCAGGAAGGTGATGCCAGGATGTGCAAGTGAATTAAAATGAGGGAGGGCTGTGTGAAGTCACCAGCCTCACTTTCTCCTCCAGAATCATCTGGGTCCAGTGGCAAGATGTAGATCAGGACGACTGGAGGTGGCCACAAGTAGACAAGGCAGAAAGGAGAATTTAGAAGAAATGATAAGGGGTGGCTAGGTGGCGCAGTGAGTAAGAGCGCCGGCCTCCCTTAATAGTACTTTATTTTTTTCTAATTACATATACATAGTTTTGAACATTCATTTTGTAATATTTTGAGTTCCAAATTTTTCTCCCTCCTTTTTCCCCTCCCCCACCCCAAGATAGCAAGCAGTTTGATATAGGTTATACAGTACAATCATGTTAAATATATTTCCACATTAGTCATGTTGTGAAAGAAGAATCAAAACAAAAGGGAAAAAGCGTAAGAAAGAAGAAAAAGTAAAAAAGAAAATAGCGTGCTTCAATCTGCATTCAGACTTCATAGCTCTTCCTCTGGATATAGTTAGCATTTTCCATCACAAAACTTGTGCTTTAAGGTTTTTAAAGTGCTTATAATGTGCATGTTTTCTCATTTGATTTTTTACAACTATTCTGTGAGTTATGTGCTATTATTACAGGTGTGTGCTATTATTTTACAGGTGAAGTAACCACTGAGGGTTGTTATAGATAATAAACATCTGAAGCAAGATTTGAACTCAGGTCTCTTTGATTCCAAGCCCAATATTCTATCTACTGTACCATCTGCCAGAACTAGTGAGGCAGTTGAGGAGATTAGGAGAGCAAATTATTCTATCTTGTTATTCAATTCTGTAGCTAGTGTAGTTCCTTTTCTATTCAATTATGGGTCTAGTTCAACTTCTGTCTTGTGAGAAAACTTTGTTCAGTTGTAGGGATTAGGAGAAAACCTTATTATATTGTTTGAACCTAGAATTGTGTGACTGAGAAGCTGTACCATCATGGGATGCTACTTAGAGACCCTTAATTTAGAATTTAGGTTATAAGGACCAGAAACTCAGATCCAAAGATTGATGCAAGAAGTTTTCTCACAATTGTACATCTCAAGCAACCCATGTCTTATCTGAAAACTAGCCCTGTACTGATCAATCAATTATTGTTTACATGTTCTTTTGTTTACAGACTATTTGGGAAGTGGGACACCTCTTTTCCTTATTTCAGAGAATTGCGCCTGTTCACTCTTCCCTTCCCAACTTGGAAAGTCCCTAATCTTTCAGCCAATTAGAATGTTGTATTGTTTCCTTTTAATTAATCAACCTTATTTGATTAATTATTTTTAATATATAAAAGTCCATTTCCCCCTGTATTCGGTGGCCTGACCCTAAGCTGAGAAGGTCTGGTTCCATTTTGTTGGGTAATTGGCATGCATTGCTTAATAAATCTATATGCTTGGAAGATCAGACCTTTGTTTCCTCATTCATCTTCCACCCATCACAGTTTTTGTCGAGCTATGCCAGGTCGAGTCAGGATTCAGACCCTGACTGACAGTCTTCCAGAAACCCCCCCTAAAAATTTCTGGTTAATTTTTCACTGAGAGACTTTTTAATGAAAGACTGCCTGTAGAGGTTGGACTCCTGCTCTCAAACCTGTTTTCTTCAGAGCTCCAGTAAGGTTGAGAATATTGTTTTAATTTTTTTACTTTAAGGGTTGGCAGTTGCCCCAAGGATGAGAGATGTTTAGATTTTGGTTATTTTGGGGCCTACCCCTAGAATTGGGGATGTTTTGTTTTTGGTTTGTTTTTGTTTGCTTGTTTTGGTTTAGATCCAGTTTTAGTTTTGCCCCAAGGAGAGGGGGTTAGGGTTTGGGTTTGCTCCAGAGATTGGGGAAGTTTAGGTTTGGATTGTGGTGCCCCCAGGAGAGGGAATCCCCAGGAAAGAGGAGAATTTAGGAGTTTTTTTCCCCTGGAAAGTTTTAGGTTTTCCCTAAGGATTGGGGAAGTTTAGGATTAAAGTAAGTTTGCCCCAGAAATTAGGGAATTTTGAAATTACCCCCAAGGAATGGGGGAAATTTAGGATCCTATTTGATTTGTTCCAGGGAATGGAGTAGTCTAGAGTAAAGTTTTGGGTTTTCCAAAGTCACAACAGAAGATGGGTTCCAGCAGTAGTAAGATACCTAAGGGTTGTCCCCTGGATAGATTTTTAATAACTTGGGATCTGGAATGTTCCTGATAGTTATAGGAATGACTAAACAGAGTCCAATTGAATTATGTGACATCTGACATAAATCTGTAATAGATTCAGCTGATAATTTGTTTTAGCTAATTCAGCTCTTATCATTATTGCAAATTAAAGAAATTAAGACAAGTCATTGAAAAATATTATTTTGATCAGATAAACTGGGCAGTTTTAAGTGGAGGTTTCTGCCCACTTCCCCCTAAAAGGGGTTTCTTCTTCATATCCTCTTTATGTGTCTTAGCTTTCTGTGTTTTTTTTATCTTTGTAAAATGTAGGATTTTGGGGGCAGCTAGATGGTGCAGTGAATAGAGCACCAGCCCTGGAGTCAGGAGGACCTGAGTTCAAATCTAGCCTCAAATACTTAATACTTACTAGACATGTGACCTTAGACAAGTCACTTAACCCTAATTACCCTGCCTTCCTCCCTCCAAAAAAAAATTTTAAAGCCCCCAAAAACCAAAATGTAGGATTTTTAAAGGGAAAATCCTGTTAGCCAGAAAAACTGCTAAAATGTTGCAGCCAAAGAGTTTAAAGTGCTGGGGAAGATTGATGAAGTTTCATTCTTGAAGTAATTGTCCCAGTAAGCAGGACCAATTTTCCCTCTAGGCTTTGAGCAGGAAATTAGGTTTTAGGAAAAGGGGGAAAAAAACTTTCAAGATACTTTTTTTTCCCTGTCATTCCCTTGGTCATGCTGGAATTACAGAAATAAAGTCAGATAATCGAAGTTTGTAGAACCGCTAAAAACATTAGATTTTGGAGGTTTGGAGATTAAAAATTTTAAGATTGCAGGGGAGAACTCCTGGGACTTTGGGTAGGTAATTCTAGGAACTCAACCCCTTCTGAAATATCTTAGTGAGTTTTGGGATATCTATGTTTAAGGAAAAATAAGAATTAAATTCCATAAAAGTTTCAGAGGTAAATAGAAATCATTTTTCCCCCTGAAGAGCTATTGTGTTAGTGTAATGAAGGAAGGCAGCTAGTTTGAAAGCAATCCTAGAGTGAAGGGGGAAAAAAGTATGTGGTTTGCATTTTATAATTTATCTGAAACTTAAATAACTGCCCATTGTTAATCTTTCCTTGACCATGAAAAGAGAAAAGATTTTTTAAATCAGGGAACCCTGTGACCACCCCGTCTCAGAGAACCCCTGTGATTCCCCCAATTCAGAGTCACTTCTCATTTGACCCTATTAACTCCTCTAATCTCAGATCAGGTTCCCAAATAAAGGAGTTGGAAAAAAATGCTGGAAAAATGCAAGAAAACCTGAATTACATTCCAGATACTGGAAATTATTAGCTATGTGATCTTAAGCATATTATCTTATAGCTGTTTGCCTCAGTTAACTGATCTGTAAAGAGAAAAATAGTAGTGGTAATGGTGATGGTATTTGAACCCCTAAAAGGAAAAAACCATGTCTTTGAGATCTGGACCCTAAAAATGAAAAGCCCCTGGATTTTCCCACATGACCCAGGTGGTAGCCCAGGTCCCTGGCATTCACCTGGGGCACCTGGCCCTTTCAGGTCCTTCTTTGTTACCTTCCAGTTACCCCAGACTACTTGGCCACTCCTAGAACCTTCTCATGCAGTCTTTCTGTATAAGGGTGGCAAGGTGGCACAGTGAAGAGAGCACTGGCCCTGGAGTCAGGAGGACCTGAGTTCAAATGTGACCTCAGACACTTAACACTTAGCAGCCGTGAGTCCTTGGGCAAGTCACTTAACCCCAACTGCCCTGCCTTTCCCCCTCCAAAAAGCAAAAAAAAAAAAAAGTCTTTCTGTATATAAGGTCAATCTTGCCCTCCATTAAATTGCTCAGAATCCTTAAGAGTCTGGCCAATGCTCAGATTCAACCTGGCCCATTTGTCAATACAAGAGTCACAGAGAGAGGATTCTGAAAATCCTGCCCACCTCTACAGGTGTTTTAATAAAATTTATCTCTGGCTGAAAGAAGGCTTGAGTTGAATTCGTTCAAGGCAGTACTTGCATCACTTACCCTTGAATTTCGGGGTCCCAGCACCCACATCTCAACAATGGTACCTACCTTCCAGGGTTGTGGTGAGGATAAACTGATATAATAATTGTGGAGTGCTTAATGAAGTGACAGGCATATGGTAAGCACTGTATAAATGTTGACAATTGTTATTATTATTACTGTTATTTCTTTAATTGAATGTAATTACCCAATACTTGGTAACTCTAAAGTAGATTTTAGATGTGATTAGTATAAAAATGACAAAGGTGATAAAATTAATTATTTTATATGAGATAATTTGAAATGCATTCAGCTGAATTGACATCTGACTGGCAATAAGTTTGTTTTATGTTTTAAGTACATGATATTGTATATATTAAATTCTCTTATATTGTGAAATCTGAAAGACTTAATAGTCTTTCAGTCTGTCAGAAATTCTATTAGACAAATAACTTTTTAAAATCTAGATGCTTTTATTTTATGAACTGAGCTTTTAAAAGAATGAAAAATAGATATTTGAAAATTGTTAAATATTTAAAGGGGGTATACTTTGTTTTAAAACAGATAATAATATAAAAACAAGTTTACAATAACAGAGAGTGAGTTTGCATTTGAAAATCTTTATCATTTATAAAAATTATGAAAATGCATAGGATGTTTTAAAGATGTAACTTCAGTATACTAATATGTTAATTATTAGATATTTGAGGTATGTCTGAAACCCCAGAATGTGGTTAGTTTTAATTTATAAGTAAAGGATAAATAAAATGTTAACTATTAACGAAACATAAGATATTCAAGCCCTAAATTGTGATTAGTGAAAATGTATTAAGTATGGGTCAAAGTTACTGAAGGCATTTAGCTTTGAGAAAAGGATCTTATGAGGACATGACTCTTCTCTCCAGATGTCTGGGGTTTTTTAAAATTTATTTTCAGTTCACTGAATACAAGCATTTCCATAACAAAGTACAATGAAAAACATGATTGCACAGGGAACTACAGATCTACAATAGACAACTTGTTCTTCCCTCCAAATATACAACAGTGTATTTCTTTTTTTTGTAAATTTCTTCTCTTTTTCTTTTTTTTCCCTTCGCTCCCCCTCTTTTCCAGCCTGGCTCTAGAGATAGCTACCATTAGATACAAATAGACGTAAATATATATGTAAAATTACTCTATACTGTCAGTTCTTTCTCGGAATTCTGATAGTCTTTCTTCATATGTCCTTTATTTTTAATTTGTGTTTTATAATAGTCAGAAATAGTCTCTCAAAGTCATTCTTAAAACAATATTGCTGTTACTGTATACAGTGTTCTCTTTGTTCTACTCACGTCACTCTTCATCATTTCATACAAGTCTTCCCATGCCTTTCTAAGATCATTGAGCTCATAATTTCTTATGGCACAGTAGTTTTCTGTCACAACCATACACCACACTTGTTCAGCCATTCCCCAGTTGATAGGGACCCTTGCAATCTCCGGTTCTTTGCCATCACAAAGAAGGCTGCTATAAACATCCCTTTCACAGTCAAAGTTATAATTATTATTTGTGAATTCCCCTCCCACTTATTTTTATTCACTATTTTCTTTCTCAGCCTCTCTTTTTACCCTATCCCTTAGGTTATCTCCAGAGGTTTGAAAGGCTATCATTTAGAATAGAGGTGTCAAACTCATGGTCCTTTACTTTGGGCCTATAAAATTCCTGAGTACAATACCACTAATGTAGAAGTGATTAATAATACTAACAACAAGCTGTGTACACAGTGCTTTAAAGTTTAGAGAGTACTTTACATGTGTTAACTAATTTGTTCCTTGAAATAGCCCTCATGTAGGTGCTATTATTATCCCCATTTTACAGGTGAGGAAACTGAGGCATACAGCACTAAAAGGATATACCGAAGGTTATACTATGTATGACCAAATCTGAATTCAGGTCTCTCTCTCACCAAGTCCCATATTCTATCCACTGCACCATCTTGCTGACTCTTAGATCACACTTATATGGCCTGTGACACTCCTGTCTCACACATAAAGTCCCCAAAATAGCTATTCCAAGTTCAAGATACATTGAGGGCACACATCAGCTCAAAGTAATAGTTCATAATTCTTCATTAGCTCTAATCAGCTATAGGACACAACGAGTTCAAAACAAAAGCATATGATAGAATATTCCTCTACCCCCAATGTGGGACATACTACAAATATTCACACCATCAATGAGGAGACTGAGTATTCCAGTTATATATTTATGGAATATATATAGAGTGGAAAATCACACCTCAGACACTGAAGGACTCTTGTCTTCTGGTGATGTTATCATGCTGCTCTCACTAGGCCTGCTCCTCTATGTACATGATACCTGACAGCTTATAGACACCTCACCTAGCTAACATAATCTAGGTAGTGTGTGACCTGGTTAATATTAAATCTTTCTTTTTTGACTTCTTATAAGTGCAGGCAAGTGTAGTGCCAATACAATATTTACAGTACCTAGGATCATGATCAAGACCATGACTATAATTATCACATGACATTTGATTGCAAAATATACCAAACTCTCCATATAGAGGATAGAACTGAAACATTTATTTAGATACCAGAAAACTGAATCCTCAAACCAGTAAGCCAATACCATCATAGTACCAAAGATATTAAGAAGCCATAATAATACTGAGAGCCACAGCATCCTTCAGCCTTCCCACAAACCAGTACAAGATCAATATTTACTCACAAACTTCTCTCTCTCCTTGCCTAAGCACTTCTCTCTCCCACTGTCTCTCCGGCTCCCTGCTTCTGTAGGCTCTGATTCCTTTCAGCAAACTCCTCCCACCACAGGTTCCATGTGACTATATTCAGGCTATTAGGGGGCAGAGGGAAGATCTTCAAATTTCTATTCCCATTACAGCAAGGTGGGATTTTTGTTGTTTTTCTTTCTGGAGTTTGGTTTCCCAGGCTCATGCTAAATTTTAAACAGGAGATTAGGGGGGAAGGGGATGAGAGGGGGGATGATGGAAGGGAGGGCAGGCTGGGGGGAGGGAAGTTGGAAGCACCCACTTTTGAAAAGGGACAAGATCAAAGTAGAGAATAGAACAAGTGGGAGGTGAAATAGGAGGGAGAGAAATATAGTCAGTCTTTTATAATATATCCACTATGGAAATGTTTTGCATAACTACACATGTACAACCTATACTGAATTGCTTATCTTCCCAGTAAGTGTAGGTGACAAGGGCGGAAGGGAATGAATCTGGAGTTCAAAGTTTTAAAATCAAATGTTTAAAAAAAACATATACATATATATATACTATTATTAATATTATTTTACATGTTACTGGGGCATAGAAATCCACCATGCCCTACTGGAAAGTCGAAGGGGATGTGGGAGAAGATATGAGAGAGAGCAGATTGGAGGAGGGGATATCCAGTGGGATCGCTTTTTTGGGGCAGTGGGTAGGGGAAAAATGGGGAGAAATTTTGTAACTCAAAATCTGGTGGAAATGAATGATGTAAACCAGAAGTTAATAAAGCATTTGATTTGGAAAATAAAATAAAAAGTATAATTGAAAAAAATAAATAAATTTATGGTATTTGAATGTTTGTAAGTGCCAGATAGCCAAATTAGTAAAGCAGAAAGCATTAGTGATACCTATGTGAGTTTCTTAACTACTTTCCAGTAGGAAGGTAAAATGGCCCTTGATTTTGTGTTAAGATTAGAGAAACTACTACAGAGGGTCACAGTCAAAGATACAGTGTCTATGGAATATCTGGAATATATCAGACTGGCTTATGTTTTTAGGGGACTTTGTATAATGTTATATTAAGGATGGAGTTATGTACACATGAACAAAAGAAGTAACCAGAGTCTGTGAACAAGGAGAGCATGCTGAAACACCAGAAAATAGTCTTGCAGGGTGACACAACATTTTCCCGAGTATTGAAGGTCAAATTATTGTATTGAGGTCAAATAAGAATCTATCCTGGATCACAAAATCACAATGTAAAAGGTCCTTCTACTTTGATTGCTGAGCTGAAGACATGAGGAGTTACATACATACTTCTGGTTGGTGGTCTCTTGGAGGCAGCTTTTAAGAAGACAAGATATGACTCCAGTCAGGGAGTGGGGGAAAGAAAGTTCTTTTCTTACCCTAGCCTAATGGTTGGGCCAGGTACTCTAGGACCCCATTCTCCACCTGCAATGTGGACTCTAACAGCCAGACTGGTACTGGAAGCCCTTGTCTGCCTTGAATTTGCTTCCATGTTTCCTTTCCTCTAACATCTATTTTGTGACTGTAGAAGATCTTTGAATGCCGGCAACAGGAGCAACATCTTCCAGAGTGGTTGTGGTTGCAGCAGCACTAGCAGGATGAGGCTTGAAACAAGGAAAGTATTTGAACAGACTATGCTCAGTGGAGGTTAAAGGTGAACTGGCTAATCAGCAAATTAGCACAAGCTATTTATGTAGCAATGAAACTTCAATATTAGTCTCTCAAATGGTGGTACTAGATGATGTTAGCTGATGTTACTGGGTATCTTTTTTTTTTTTAATTTTCACCTTCTCTGGGGAAACCATTTAAACTTCCAGTCAATTTCAATAATTAACAATTCTATTAGTAACAACTTTCCCCAAAGTAACTGGGATGGGTATGAAGAGCCAATGAATAGCAGAATTTGTGGACCCCATTTCACCTACGCAATCCCAGAGGCAATGAACCAAAGACAAACCATAGCTGTAAGCCGAGGACAAGAATTTAGCCCTGGACACTAGTGTCTGGGGCTTCAACCACACATTCCCTAACGAGACACTGTGCTAGAACAGAATCATTGAATTTAAGATCTGGAAGGGACAAAAGCAGTCCAACTTATTCGTAAAAGGAATCCCCATTCCTAGCAAATGATCATTTAGTTCCTGCCACCAAGCTGGCAAGGAGAGGAAGCCTCCCACCTTTAGAAACAGGTATTTCCACTCTTGGATAGTTCTGATTGATAAGAGGATTTCCTGATATCAAGCCTAATTTCCACCTATTTCTTTGCAATTTCCACCTATTATTCCTGCTAAGACCTTCAGGGGCTAAATAAAACAAGTCTAATAACCTTTCATCCATATGACAATACTTCATATTTTAGAATATAGTTATTCCCTCTGAGTCTTCTTTTTTCCAGGCTAAATATTTCCATTTTATTCCATCTTTCCATTTTTCACTTGGCCATCATATGTAATGGACACAAGGTCCTTCAGCATCCTGGTTGCCCTCCTCTGGATGGTAGAGATTATCTATGTTCTTTTTAAACTATAGAGACCAGAACTGAGTCCAACATTCCAGGGGACATCCAACTAGGACAGAGTACAGTGGGGCTGTTGTCTCCCTCTTCTGGAAGCTATGCCTCTATTAATGTAGCCCAAGATCACGTTAGCTTTTTTGTCTCCCATATCACACTGTTGACTCATTGTGAGTTTGTGCTCCACTATCTTCCCCAGATCTTTTTCAGTACAATTGCAGCCAAAGGCAGCAAGGTAGTGCAGTCGGTAGGTTCCAGATCTATCATGAAGAAGATCTGAGTTTAAATTTGTCTGTACACATTAGCCGTGTAACCCTAGGCAAGTTACTTCATCTCTATCTGCCTCAGTTTCCTCATCTGTAAAATGAGGATTATAATAGCACCTACCTTCCAGGGTTATTGTGAGGATTAAGTGAGATATCTGGAAAGTGATTTGCAAACTTTAATGTTCTAGGTGCTAGCTATTCTTGTTGTTGAATGATGCCTCTCCTGTATTATACTTGTAAAACTGATTTTTGTCTATTTAAGTGCAAGGTTTTACATTTATCCCTATTGAACTGTATCATTTTAGATTCATCCCAGTGCTTTTAGCCTATCAATATTCTTTTGGATCCTGACTATCATCCACTATATTAGAAATCTTTCCCAGCTTTGTGTCATCTGTAAATTTTTATCTATGGGTCCGACATCTTAGCTCAGAGGCGGCAGCAGCAGCAGTACCTGAAGCCTCACCATGCCTCCCGAGGACGATAAGAACAAGAAAGATTCCGGCAAGTCAGCCAAGAAGGACAAAGATCCCGTGAACAAGTCTGGGGGCAAGGCTAAGAAGAAGTGGTCCAAGGGAAAAGTTCGAGACAAGCTCAACAATCTGGTTCTATTTGACAAAGCAATATATGACAAACTCTGCAAGGAGGTCCCCAACTATAAACTTATCACCCCTGCAGTAGTCTCAGAGAGACTGAAGATCCGGAGTTCTCTAGCCCGGGCAGCTCTCCAGGAGCTGCTTAGTAAAGGTCTGATTAAGCTGGTTTCCAAACACAGAGCACAAGTGATATATACCAAGAACACCAAGGGTGGAGATGCTCCAGCTGCTGAAGATGCATGAAATGGCTCAACATTAATATGTAGATTTTCAAAAATAAACTTATTGGACTAAGAAAAAAAACTTTTTTTATCTGTGCCTGTATGTTATTGGTAAAATGTTAAAATAACACAAAGTCAATCAAAGACACCAGTGTATTCCACTGAAAGCTCCCTGACATAATGATATTGAACTATTAGCAACTCTTCTTTGAATCTGACCTTTTCAATCCTGCTATAAATAAATCTGTATTATCATCTAATTGTAAACAGGGACGGACCTATTAGGCTAACCCTTGTGAGCTTTATTATGTATAGAATGTTCATCTGATACAATGATGGAAGAAGTCCTTATGTAGACTTTGGAGCATTCACAGATATTCTGTAACTGGTTCTAGTCTTTTAACCATGTGGGGAAGAGAAGTCTTTTTAATTGGCAGCATTGATTACAGAGCTGGAAATGAGGATGCATTCAAAGCATACCACTTTCTTCCCTTTGGCTGCCTTATTCCTGCCTGGAAGTATTACAGTGAGAAAAAAAAAGAGACATTTTTGTTAAAGCCTTCTGCCCTCCTTATCTGAGGTTGATATGTGACCTGTGGTTCCTTTATCTTGGCAGTTGTTCTTTTATTTTAGGGGAAGAAGATTGAATATCCTCATCTTTTGAGTTTTAAAAAGTCAGGAGAGCTAGCCACAAGGAGATTCAGTAGTATAATTCACTCAGGGGTTTGAAGCCAGCTTGTCTAACTCTCAGAGAAGGAATGATCTCCACTATCCAGCCCAGTGTTATGTGAGACAACTCATCAAGCTTCAGTGCTTTATTTGGACATGAACATGATGAGACCAATGCTATGATTCCTTTATTAAGTCTGAGCCTACTCTCCCTGGGGATAGAGAGGGTATAGGGGAAAGAGTGCCCCTGAAATGTTAAGAGAAGTATAAAATGGTGTACACTATTATTACTATATCTTTTAAGTAAATATGTCTTTGTAAAAGCTAATTGATAGATTGAATCAAGATGTCAGTTTGGAAGGAAATGGTATGGCTCAGCTCTCTCCTGTTACTATACTACTTACCACAGAACATACACACCTTGACAAGTGGTTTATCTGGATCTTCAACTATAGAACTTTAGCCCAAAGAAAATAGCAGTCCCCTGTCTCTCCTCCTCTCCCCTGGGAAAAGTCAGCTAGGTCTGTTTCATAGAGGAAGGATAACTTTGGACTTAGCTTTGGATTAATGAAAAGGATGTTTCCATTTTTTTATTTCCTCTCTTACCGCTGAGGTCAGAGTTGGGAGAGCTTGGTTCAAATTTGAAAGAATTCCCTTAGACTTTCTCTTTGGCCAATGGGAGCTTTATTGACAAAAAAGCACATGGACCTGAGATTTAGCAAGGTGTTAAACAAAGGCCCTGATATAGGAAAAGAATCAGACTTATATAGACAGAAAACTATACAGCCTATAGAATGATGATGTAATTTTTACTGTTTCTAATGGGAAGTTGGAGATTTAGGGACAGGATGAGGAAGATAAGGGAGACATGGGAAATTTTATGACCCAGGATGGGGGGAGACAAGGAATTTTATGGTCCAGGATAAGGGGGAAGTTTTATGGTATTTCAAGATAAAGGGAAAAGACTTGAGGGTGCCTTCAGGTTAGAGAATAAACCAGGGAAAGAGCAACTCAACCCTTAGGGCACTTTTATATCCACATCATTACCCCACTCAACCACTAAATAAGAGAAATCTTTTGGGGGGAAAAAGGACGAAGAGGTGGTTAGCATGAGGGTGTGGAATATGTTGCCAACTGAGTCCAGAGTGGAGAGAGGCAAATCACTCAGGGACACCAAGGATAGGGGTTGGTATCCTAAAAGTAGAAAGTGGAATTTCTGCAGGCAAAAAGACAAAAAGCAAACCAGGAGGTTAAAAAGCACAGATCAAATATAAGAGCAAGTAAAAACGACTCATAATGGGGTCAGAAGGAGGAAAGAAGGAAGAGGAACCACGACACCCCGGAAGAGGTAAGGGGAGATATCAGGCTGGAGTGGATGTCTTGCATCCAAGAGACTGCCTGTAATGTCCTTCAAGTCCTCAAGGGGCAGAGTTTCCAGGGAATAGGGGTAGAAGTATGGAAAGTAAGCTAGTATCCTGGGAATGATGGTGACACACCCAGCAATCATGTACTCTGTCTTGTCCCCACAGAGTTCCCTATTTGAATTAAGGCATTAGACTTCCAGTCCTGAGGAAGTAGGCCTAACCCTAGGCACAGGGTGGGAATCAGGAATCGGTGGGCTAGAAACAGAAGTGGTTCAAGGTGGGGTCCAGAACACAGCATAGTTAGAAAGCACACAGGCAAAAGCCCACAATGAGGGGCTTCAGTGCAGTCTTCTTTGATCACTTTTCTGGTTAGTCATGCCATGCATCTTATCTCAAATCTCACATCCTGCCTCTTGCTTTCTTCATCTACCTCAGCACTCCTGTCTGCCTCACCACCCACCCAAATGCTTTTGGAAGAGGGACAAAGGAGCTGACCCTGCCTGAGTGGGAGTGGATGGGGAGGGGAGTAAAATGAGACTGAAGCAGTGTCCAGGAGATGAGAAGAATGTGGAACAGGTATCCTTGTTGCATGACTATCTGCATAGCCAATAGTCTAGGAGACACAAATATGACAGACCGGTTCAATATGTAGGGCCCAAAATAGAAGGAGCATTAAAAGTAATGTCAGACTAGAGGAAAACAAAGAAAGAAACCAAGAGCCCCATGATGCTATCATTTGCTTTTGACATAATCTAATCTTGTTATTTTCCCAAAAGTTTCCACTCTGATTCCAGTTCTTTTAGGAGGATCAGATGCTATCCAACTCTATACATGTAAATATAAGTAACAACACTTTTGCAGGTAGAAGCTTTCTACCCTTAAGTTCAACAGTTATACGAATGAATTTACTTAAAAGAGACTGACTTTTACTCCAGTTATAAAAGACTTGAGAGGATCCATAAGTAATTCCAAAACAGTACATATCAAAAAGTTGCTCATAATAAAACGTTTGGACAGAACATACAGTATAAACAGATATTATTTCCATGATACTAACAGACTTTGAATGAAATTAACTTTTCCATTAAGACAAAAATATTCCATAAGTTACCTCCCTCTAAGAAAATTGTACTGAAATTCTTTTCCCCAAACTGAAGATGTTTCTGATCTAGTTTCAATAATTAATAGAATAACAGCTAAGTCCCTCAATCAGTTGTACCAATACCCAATTATTCTAACATCATTTTGAAACATTTAAGAACCTTATTCCATACAGATATATATCTAATAACAGGCAGATAACTAGGTCAAATACCCATTTACTAAGTTGTTTAAGATATAAAAAGGAATATAATCTTAGGCTGAATAGCTCACACCTTAAACACACACTTTGTTAAAATAGCCCAGAACAATTCAACATTGTGTTTGTACCTCTGTTTCACAAACTTCATTTCCCTTTGTCTAATTATTCCCATATCATTCAGAAAGAATGTAGTATTTTAGGCATTTAATCTTTCACACGACTATGTAGGAGCAGTAATTTACCCAACTGTTTGCGATATGGGATGACTACATATTCAGATTGAAAAGAGCAAGATTAGGGCAGCTAGGTGGCACAGGGAATAGAGCACTGGCTCTGGAGTCAGGAGGACCTGAGTTCAAATGTGGCCTCAGACTCTTGACACACTATCCATGTGACTTTGGGCAAATTACTCAACCCCAATTGCCCTCCAAAAAGCAAAAAGAAAAACAAAAGAGCAAAATTTCACATACTTTCAATGTGCTCACATCTTGAAAGCTCTGACTACTGGCTTTGATTACAGAAATTTGCCATAAAAAGGAAAGGCAAGAACATGATTAGATAAAACCTCACAGTTTTCCAAGTATGCACTATCAATTTCACCTCATAGCCAGACTCAGGAATAGTCAGGTGGCAAACATTCCTTTTCAAAGGAACACAATGGGTAAATTGAGCCAGGAGGATCCCATCCTAGACTGAAGTTAGGATTGTCCTCTCAGTTTTTCCAGACACAGACTTCCACCTGTAACAGTCACATTCTCTCTGGGTAGCTTGTGGCATTTCTCTCAGATGGTAGATTATTGACTATTGATGGATTTTTATGATCCATCAGACAACTCAAAATAAAATCCATTATAGTCCCAAGAGCTATTACCTCAGATGGCAAGTTTCACTAATAAAAAATTTTACTAGGACTTACATCTCAAATTTAAACTTGTCCTCATGCAAAAGCCAATCACTAGAGATCATTTCTATATATTTGCAAATTCTCAGTATGCCAAGTTCCTTGTTTAGGAACTCCATAACCCAAACAAGATCTTTGGCAAGCTTTTAAAAATAAGGAGGATGGAGAAGGACTCCTGAGAAGGGGCTTCCTTATTCACCCCATCTATCTTTAGAGCTGCTATGGGCTATGCTTTTGACTAACCCTGAGGACTGCTATGAATGGGCAGAATCCTTTCCATACAACATACACAGTAATCAATTGCCAGCCTTAGGTTTCAGCATTAAAACACAACCGACAACCTTATAATTTTCATAAGTGATAACCAAATTGTTTTAACTGTAATACAAACTTCAGATGACATCAATGGCATTTCCAGATCATATAAAAATTATTGATAGAAGGATAAGGATTGGCTGTCTTACCAAGTGCAGACAACTAGCTGGCTTCTTTACCTTGACCCATCTCCCTTCACCCTCTCCCTAAGGCTATGGTTGTGTTCTGAACCTGGATACTTCCAGACTGTAGCTGCTGCCCCTTCCCCACTTCCTAATCTGATTTGGAATGAAAGGGGTTAACAGAAAAAAAATCTCCAGGGCTTTTTACAGCAGTACTGAGATACCCTGTTGACTCAAGGAGAGGGAGTGGGGGAAGGGAGTGACCAGGATTGTAAGGAAGTCTTTCAAAACTCCTTAATGATCAATCACAAAACCTCCAGAATGTTTTAGCTGTTCTAACTCTTCACTGTTGTTCTAACTTTTCATGGCCTGGCCTAACTTTTCAGGGCTACTGGAAGAAGAATATCAATTTTTTTCTTTACTAAATTAAGGGGCAACTCTCAAGGAAGTCCTACTGAGTCCAATTATGAGGATCTGGTGACCAGGAGAGAAGGGGGATCCTGCAGGCACGGGTGTGGGAACAAGGAGTCTTGGGGTGTAGAAGGAAGAAAGTACTTGCAACTTTCCCAATTCCCTAGTAATTAGAGAACTGAGAGAATTAAGCTTACCTTTCTGGATAGGGCTTTGGAAAATGTGTCCAGGTCCATGGCCTAGAACCACTGGACCGAGAGCCTAAGAGTATTAAGCTGAGTTCAAGACAACCTTGTAACTGTCTGCCATAATGAGACCTGAGAGGTCAGGCTTGAAATGCACTTCCAAGCCTTCCTAGGTGCTTGGAGAACAACCCCAACTGCAGAGTGAGAGAGGGACAAGGAGAGAAGGAAGACTGACATACCTTCCAGTCTTGGCTGGAGAAGAGCCCTAGTTCCTTATCTCTTTTACCTTTGAAACTTAACAGACTAGAAAATGAATATCCCATGGGGGAGGGGAAGAAAATATAGGGAGAGAGAGGAGGCTTACATCTAGGCAGTTTTTTCCAGGAGAAGAGGCCCACCGACCCACCTCCCACAATATCCCATGGGGGAGGGGAAGAAACAACAATGGGTAAACCAGGGTGCAGAGGGAACAACACAGGTTAAAAAGTTTGCCCAAGCGGAGCAAGGTGCCTTTTCTTTAAGTTTTGGAGATCAAATTTCTTACTAAGCTCGTTTTGTTTAGAAATCCCCTTCACAAATTACTTTTCTAGATTATACTGTCAGACTGTATTACAATGGAACACTAGGGGCTTTTCCTTAAGATCTCATCCCCGAATTTCTCTCCTGGTAGCCTTCTGGCAAGCTCTCAGCTGCTTGTCCCAGCATCCCAGAAGAGAGGGGAGAAAACAAATGTGATCCACTGTAATGGGAATGCAAATTTGGAAGATCTTCCCTGCCCCTAGGCTAAAATGCACCTGAGGCCTGGGGAGGGAGGCTTGTTTTTCAGTAGATACTTCTTGATTGGCTAGTGAGTCAATAAGGTTGTTACATTTTCTGAGCCAGGAGAAGGCTATATAAGCCCTGATGTGTACCTTTGTTTTGGGACTCACTTTGAGAAGTGTTCTGTGATTTGTTCTGAATTCTGGGAAGCCGTTGTTGAGAGTCCCCCGGCTTTGAAAAACCCAGAATGTGGAAATCCAGATGTTGACTGGATCCAAGAACCTGTGGTAGCTGCAAACCTTGAGGACACTTGGGGTGCTTGCCGCTACATCCACCCAGAACAAGGGCGTCCCCTTATATGAGCATCCATACTGACCACCCAGAAGTCAGTAGAGCTTCAGGAGCCGCTGGTGGTATCTGGGTACTCTAGGGGTCCCTCAGTCAGGATAGCAGGAGCAGAAAGGTCTGGGGAAGAGAACAAAGCAAAGGGCACTTGTGCCTGTTATTCCAGTGACTAGGAAAAGATCGTTGGAGTTCAATTAATATTTGGACCAGAGGGTTTTGGCACCAAATTGTTGAGGTCAGAGTTGGGAGAGCTGTTTCAGATTTGAAAGAATTCACTTAGACCTTCTCTTTACCTTTATTGACACAAAAGCACACAGACCTGAGATTTAGCAAGGAGCTAAACAAAGGCCCTGATATAGGAAAAGGACCGGACTTATATAGACAGAAAGCTATACAGCCTGTAGGATGATGACATCATTTTTAGGGTTTCTAATGGGGGTTAGAGATTTAGGGACAGGATGAGGAAGATAGATGACACAAGATAAGGGGGACAAAGGAAATTTTATGACCCAGGATGGGGAGAGACAAGGAATGTTATAGTCCAGGATAAGAGACTTTATGCAGGTTAGAGAATAAACCAAGGAAAGAGCAACTCAGACCTTAGGGCACCTTTGGATCCACATCATTACTTCTGCTCACGAGAAAAGGCTTTGAATTAAAACTGATCTTGGATGGAGGGGGAAGCCCTGGCATCCTAGGTGAAGGAAGGGGCCCTAACTTAGTTTGACTCCCCAATCCCAGCCCAAGGAAAAATAGAGTATGGGTGAAAAGAATCATCCTGGGTCAAGGGAAGGACCCTGGGACAAAATAAAAGACCTCAGCTTGGTCTAATCCCCACAGTAAAGGAGAACTGGAACCCAACTCCTGAGGAAAAGGAAAGGCCCACAGATTAAAGGAAAAGGCCTCCAAAAGGCTGATTTGAGATTTACCCCGCCAGGAGAGGAACTAGATTTCTGCCCCCCCAAAATCAGTAAAACAACAAACAAAAATAATAAAAGACTTTTATGATGTCAGGGATATCCAAAACAAAAATCTAGTAGAGAAAAATAATTAAAAAACACCAATACCTTCAATGAAAACCTCAAAAATAAAAAAGTTGACCTTCAAAACCGATTAGAATTCCTTGAAGATGCGATGTATAATCAATATCAAGGGCTGGGGGAGGGGTAAGAGGAAAGGAGAGAATTTAGCACTCACAATTTTTAAAAATGAATGTTACATTTTTTGATGTAACTGGGAAATATTTAACAAAATTATATATTTAAAATGAAAAATAATTTCTTGAAGAAACAATATGAGTTTGACAAAAGAGTTAAAAATTATAATAAGTCATTCCTCAGTTGATAAATTGTCAAAGGATATGAACAGGTAGTTTTCAGATGAAGAAATCAAAGCTCTCTATAGTCATATAAAAAAATGCTCCAAATGACTACTGATGAGAGAAATGCAAATAAAAACAACTCTGAGTTACCACCTCAAACCTATTAGATTGGCTAAAATGACATAAAAGGAAAATGATGAATGTTGGAAGAGGTGTGGAAAAATTGGGACACTTAGTAGACTTTGTGAACTGATCCAACCATTCTGGGGAGCAATTTGGAATTATGCCCAAAGGGCTACCCTTTGATCCAAAAATACCATTCCTAGGTCTATATCTCAAAGAGATTAAAAAAGGTAGGGAGAGCAAGGAAGGACCTATTTGAACAAAATATTTATAACAGCTCTTTTTGTAGTGACAAAGAATTGGAAATTGAGGGGATGCCTATCAATTGGGCAATGGCTGAACAAGTTGCGTATATGATTGTAATGGAATATTATTGTCATAAGAAATGATGAGCAGACAGATTTCAGAAAAATTTAAAAAAGAATTATATGAACTGATGCAAAGTGAAGTGAGCAGAACCAGGAGACCATTGTACACAGTGGCAGCACTTAGCAATATTTAGAAATATAATGATGCAAGACAATTCCAAAGGACTCATGATGGAGAATGTGATCCACCTCCAGAGAAGGAACTGATAGAATCTGAATGCAGATCAAAGCATACTATTTTTCATTTTTTGTACTTTTTGGTGAGTTTTTCCCCTCTTTGGGTCTGGATCTTCTTTCACAACATGAATAGTATGGTAATGCATTTTGCATGATTGAACATGTGTAACCTGTATCAAATTACTGTTTCAGGGAGGGGGGATATGAGGAAGGGAGAGAGAAGATTTGGGACTCAAAATTTTTAGAAAATGAATGCTAAAAATTGTCTTTACATGTAACCGGGGAAAAATAAAATATTATTTTTAAAAAGAGTTTAAAATTATATAAATGAGGGGCAGCTAGGTGGCACAGTGGATAGAGCAATGGCCCTGAAGTCAGGAGGATCTGAGTTCAAATCCAGCCTCAGACACTTAACTAGTTGTGTGACCTTGGGCAAGTCACTTAAACCCAACTGCCTTGCCTTCCCTCCTCCAAAAAAAAAAAAGAAAGAAGGAAAGAAAAAATATATATATAAATGAAATGAAAACTGTGGAGAAGAAATATGGAAAAGAATTAATATTAACAGTTTTAATTAATAATTTGTACACAAGGAGTACAAAACCTTACACTGGTTAAAAGTGCCCTAAAAATTAGAATAGACCAAGTGGAAGTTATTGACTCCAAGAGACAAGAAGAAATATTAAAATAGTTGAAAGACAGAGAAAATATGAAGGATCTCACATAAAAAAAAAAACTAACCTGCCAAACAAATCAAGGAGAGATAACCTAAATATCACTGGACTATCTGAACTGCCCAGATATATGAGAACAAGAGGGAAATGTGAAATAGAATCTGCCAAACACCTCCTGAAAGAAAGCCCCAAATGAAAACTCTCCAAATTATCATTGCCAAAATTAAAGTTTCCAGATCAAATGATACCATGTAAGCATCTAAAAAGAAAAAAATTTAAATCCTAAGTAAGCATTTAGTAGTTACCATTATAAAGGAGCAGAGAATATGGCATGCAATATTCCAAAAGGCAAAAGATATAGACTTGTGACCAAGAATAAGTCATAAAAATTAAGTATAATCTTACAAGGGAAAAAAGAAAGGGTGTTCAAAGAAATAGAAGATTTTTAAACTTTCATAATGAAAAGACCGGAGCAGAATAGAAATTTTGAAATACAAATATGAGAGTTAAGAGAAATATGTTTTAAAAAGGTAAATACAAGTCAAGCACCAGATGGGATGAGTTATTTACATCCTAATGGAGATGGGGGACTGTAGGGTTCCTATTGGGAAAAAGTCATTAAATACAGTAATAAGTAAAAAGCCATAAAAACTTAAACTCTGGGAAAGGTGGAAGCCCAAATATGGTGACCTGTTAACAATCATAACTTATATACTGAATTATATTTTAGACACTGAGTCATAACTTAAGACACTATGACTTATGAAAGCCATAATAAGAATATTGTGACTTACATGTGACTAGGACATGATCAATACACAAACTTATGTTTGGGCACAACGCTGGCTTAATGCCCAAGCTAAGAAAACCAAAAATATCCACCAATCAGTAGTGGTGCACTCTCTAGCTTCTTCTCCCTTTGTTTTCTATAAATTACCACAGGGATTTTGGGAGTTCTTTTTGGGGATCCACTGAACTGTCTGACTGCTTCCCAAGACCGAAAATTACCTCTGTTTTGTAAGTATTCATAATGATTGATTAAACTGGTACCTATGATCAATCTGGAGATACTTGGCCTCTTCCTCTGGTATCAGAAGAATACCCCATGGTTATGGGGGAGTTACAGGGAATTACATTCCCCAGCCAGAGGAATTCCAGACCTTACAAGTTCTTTTGAGAATCTTAATGTCATGGGGTCAGAGAAGTAGCCAAATGAAACACAAGACCTAGAAGTGGCTTACCAGTTCTGAAAGAAGAAAGGAAAATGGGGTGGGAAGAGGCTACTGAGGGAGAGGAAATGGGAAGAAAGATAGGAGAAGAAGTCTATATACGTATGGAAGTACTAGGTAGAGAAGGTGTCACTTGACCTTTTTCATCTAAACTGGTCAAAAGCTAGCTCTGACTGTTTATGCTTGTAATCTCAGCTGTTAGGGGCTGAGGCTAGCAGATCTTTTGAACTTGAGAGTTCTAAACAGCAATGGAATAAGTCAATCAGGTATCTGGAAAGAATATGGTGAATCCCTGGAATCAGGGGGGCCACAAATTGACTTAAGGAGGGTAGGACTGACCAAAGTCAGAAGCCAAGTGGGTCAAAGCTCTTGAGTCAACTAGTAGTGTGATTGGACCCATGAATTACTACAGCAATTCTTGTCTGGCAAATAGGGAGGTTCATTTTTTCTTTTTTGATCATGACTTTCTGTTGAGGACCACGGCCAGTGGGGCTCTGATCCTGATGGCTGAATAAGCATCAGGATAAGACCCTGCTAAACTGGCCCAGATCAGTTCCCCATCTCCCAGGAAGGCTCACAGGCATGGGCTTCACATCCATGTGAGAAGCGCAGTATGCTCCCGGCCTGGGAACAAGGACGCTGCAGTGTTCTCAGGGGAAATTAACATAATGTTGCAACGTAGTATTAACTAGAAGCCTTGGGACAACTTCATCATGTTCTAGGGACTTTTAGGGAGGTTTGGAACATCCTGCCCAGTACTCGTACCCTGATAACAAGGATAGAGTGCACGGTCATCACGTATGAGGCGAATGGGAACTAGAACAGTTGTGTAATCCCAAAGGCAGTAGTTTATGATGACTATGCAGTTTCACACTATATATACTGGACTCTTGGCTGAATAAAGTTGACTCTGTTTTCCACCATACTGGAGTCCTGTCTTGTTTATGATTGTCAACCTCTGGGTAAGTAATCTTTTATCTATCTTTTCACCTAACTTTTCCTTCTCAGCTCTGCTGCTGGCCAGCTACCACTATCTCAGACTCTGCCACAGAAGGGCAGGGGTCCCTAGGCGGGCTTGGCTCCCTACAGCTTTCAGGTAGTCCAATAATTTTAAAATTATTTCTCTTGGATCTATTTTCCAGGTCAGTGGTTTTTCCAATGAGATATTTCACATTGCCTTCTATTTTTCTCATTTGTGTGGATCTGTGCTATAGTATCCTGATTTCTCATAAAGTCATTAGCTTGCTCGTTCAGCCAGCCAAGATGCCAAAAGGGAAGGCCAAGGGGAAGAAGGTGGCTCCGGCCCCTGCTGTAGTAAAGAAGCAGGAGGCCAAGAAAGTGGTCAATCCTTTGAGAAGCATCCCAAGAACTTCGGCATTGGTCAGGACATCCAGCCCTAAAGGTTCCTTACTTGATTTGTCACATGGCCTCGGTACATCAGACTGCAGCATCAAAGGTCTGTCCTTTATGAGCATTTAAAGATTCTGCCAGCAATTAACCAGTTCACCCAGGCTTTGGATTGTCAGACAGCTACTCAACTGCTTAAACTGGCTGACAAGTATAGACTGGAGACAAAGCAAGACAAGAAGCAAAGACTGCTGGCTGGGGTTGAACAAAAGGCTGCAGGCAAAGGAGATGTCCCTACTAAGAGACCACCTGTTGTCAGAGCAGGTGTTAACACTGTTACTATCCCAGTAGAAAACAAGAAAGCACAGTTTGTAGTGATTGCACATGATGTGGGCCCCATTGAGCTAGTGGTCTTCCTACCTGCCTTGTGCCAAAAAATGGGGGGTCCTTACTGTATTATCAAAGGTAAAGCGAGACTCGGTCACTTAGTTCACAGAAAGACTTTCACGAGCATTGCCTTCACACAGGTTAACCCTGAAGATAAGGGAGGCCTGGCTAAGCTGGTGGAAGCCATCAAAACCAATTATAAAGACAGATATGAGATGAGATCCATCGTCACTGGGGTGGCAATGTTCTAGGTCCAAAATCAGTGGCTCATATTGCCAAGCTGGAAAAGGCAAAAGCTAAGGAACTTGCAACCAAATTAAGTTAAATGTATATTTGATTTTTTTCCCTACTTAAAAATAAAAATTTAAACAAAATGAAAAAAAATAGTCATTATCTTCCATTTGCTCCAATCTAATTCTGAAGGAATTATTCTCTTCAGTGAGCTTTTGAAATTCCTTTTCCATCTGGCAAATTAGGCTTTTTAAGGCATTCTTCCCTTCATTGGCTTTTTGGGCCTCTTTTGCCATTTGAGTTAGTCTGTTTTTTAAGGTGTTATTTCCTTCAGTCAGGTTATTGACTCTCTTTTCATGATTTTCTTGCATCATTCTCATTTCTCTTCCCAATTTTTCCTCCACTTCTCTTACTTGATTTTCAAAATCCTTCTTGAACTCCTCCATGCTCTGTAACCAATTCATATTTTTCTTGGAAGCTTTTGATGCAGGAGTTCTCACTTTATTATCTTCCTCCTGTTCCATGCTTTGATCCTTTTTGTCCCTCAAAAAGGAATCTAAGGTTTTATTGCTGTGTTTGCTTTGCTTCCTCTCCTTGTTCATGTTGCCACTCAATTACTTGACTTTTGATCTCTTTGCCATGGTAGAACTCTGCTTCCAGAGGAGAGAGCTTTGTCCCAAGTTACTGGGGTTTTCACAGTTGCTGGAGCTATTAGTTGAGTGCCCTCTCTTGAGCCCCTACAAGCTCTGGCCCACTGGCCACACACCCCAGGACCTCTTCCCAATACAGCAATCCAGAGCCAAGCAGATTAAAGCAAGAGCAATTACCCTCTGAATGGTCACTGGTCCCCCTATGATCTGCAGGCCAGGAGCTTTGGAAGCAGCCACACAGTGGATTTACAGCTGCCACACTGTGATAGTAATGGCAATTAAAGATTCCCCTGTATTGGCTTGGTTTTCAAACTGATTGTGTTAAAACCCAGAGCTTGTTAATCCCACCTGTGGGGTGGACTTGTTGATGTGAAAAGAAAGTCCTGAACTGGGAGGAGCTGGTGACGTAGATTTGGAGAGACAAGAGAGAGGCGGAAGATCTTTTTGGAAGCAGCACCTCGTGGAGAGAGAGAGACTAAGAGAATTGCTGGTGGCCGCTTTGAATTGCCCTGGACTTTTGAGACCTGCCCCCTGAGCTGCCAAGGACTGAGGAGACATGGCTGTTTTGCTGGTACTTTGTCTGTCTGTTTTGATGTTGTTTTGCCAGATTTGTCCACTGGTGAAAGACAGTCCTGTTGAAGAAGTCCTGGAACCTGGCTGTTGGCTAAGAAGCCCTGAGACTGTCCTGCAGACAGAGAGTGAATACTGTCCACTGGTGAAGGACAGTGCTGTTGTTGCAGGGGTCTGGGAACCTTTCTGTTGGTTCATAGAGACTGTCCTGCAGACAGAGAGTGAATACTGTCCACTGGTGAAGGGCAGTGCTGTTGTTGCAGGGGTCTGGAGACTGTCCTGCAGACAGAGTGAATACTGTCCACTGGTGAAGGACAGTGCTGTTGTTGCAGGGGTCTGGGAACCTTTCTGTTGGTTCAGAAGCCCTGAAAAAGGATTTTCTTGTTGTATGTTTACAGAAATCCTGGGAGAGGGTTTTGCTAATGTTTTCAGGGGTTCTAGGACTGTTCTACAGACAGAGGATGAATTAATGAAGGGACTGGCAATGTATCTTGTGGCCTTGCTAAGCCTTGTCTCCCCAGGAACTAAGATTGCTGAGAACTTGCCTCGTGTCAAGATGAAGAAAAGACCTCCATTTGGGTATTAAGTGCTGTGTTTAAACTTGATGTAACTCTGGGGTAGATTCAATTGTGATCCAGGGGTGGGGAACTTTTGACCTTTTTGTGTTCTATCGTTGAGCAAATGAATGTATTTTACTTATGTTTGGAAACTAATCTCCATTTGAGAAGAGGGGCTTTGTGGTGGACTAAATGAAGGTACAGCCTAGGGGTGGAGAGGTATTTAGAACCGGGACTTTGTAATTGATTGAATGATTGGAAGGTCCTGGGGTGGGGTAGTACTTGGAGATTATTTAATCACACTTAGTAAATGCTGTATTTTGAATGCTGTCATGTTTTGACCTTCTCTGTTCTTGGTTTGTCACTGAATAAAATGGAGAGCACCTATGCTGGTATTTTGAACCTTGGGAAGTTGCCTTTCCTTGGTGTTACAGTACACACACCTCCACCACTTCTCATCCTGGGGGCTGGGGCTGGATGGTAGTCCTCAGTCCCCCCCAGTTCCAATAGAGTTTTACACTGACTTTTCACTTTATCTCAGGCGTTTATGGACTGATAAGTCTGGAAACCACCATAGCTGCTGGTGCTTCACTCTCCTGAAGTCTGCTCTGACTGCTGCTGGTCCTGGCCATCCTGAGGTTAAAACTGAGGCTCACATGGGGCTGGGCTCGGCTCCCAGCATGCTGTGATGGACCCTTCCTGCTGGCCTGCCAGGTTGCCTTCAGCGGGAGATTTGTTTCTCTCTGTCACTTTGTGGGTTCTGTAGCTCTAAAATTTGTTTAGAGTCATATTTTACAAGTATTTGAGGTGATTGTGGGGGGAGCTCATGGAATTTTCCTGTTTCTATGCTACCATCTTGGCTCCATCCCATTTTTTCTTTAAGAAGAAAAAGAGGATAGGATACACACACACAGAGTAGAAGTAAATTCAGTTCAATAAGACTGCATTAAGGAACAGGGGCTGGAATAGATGACTTTAGAGAAAGACATCCTCAATACCTCAGAAGTACTTCTAGAACTCTGTGGTGCCAGGGAAATGGACCCAGTCTTGCTGAGGCCAGAACCAATCACTATATAATCTTGTCCATATAATCCACTTTTTGAAGCTTTGTTAAAAAATCTATTTAAACTATAGCAACAACATCTACCCTCATTTCTGAGTTTAATAATGTTGCCAAAAAGAGGGAGTGAGGCTTATCTGTCCTGACCTGCTGGCTTTTTGTAATCACTGCTTCTCTTTCCAGAGATCCTTTACCTAGGATTTTAATTATATATTCCAAAATTTTCCCTGGAATCAAAGTTTTTTTTTTCTTTTCTTTTCTTTTTTTTAATTAATTCTTTAATTTATTAATTTGTTTGTTTCCTTTTAGTTTACAGGATTCAATTCCACAATTCCTTGAATTTCACATTTTGTCCCCCTCCCTCCCCTCCTCCCCATGGTGTCTTATAATCAAGTATAGGATCTGTAGATACTTTCACATTATACAATGGTCAGGTTATAAGGATGGATTGTACCCGCTGGGATGAAAAATGGTATAGAGGACATAAAATCAAATAAGAGAACGAAAAAGATCAGGTATTCTGCTTCCACCTGGATATAAATTTAGTTCTTTCTAGTTCTTTCTCTGGATGCACGTTTTTCTCTCCATCATGCGTCTTTTGGGATTGACTTATATCCCTGCATTGTTGAGAAGAGTCCAGTCTATCAAAGTTGGTCATCACACATATGTTGTGTCTGTAGTTGTGTACAAATTCCTCCTGGTTCTACTCTTCTCACTCAGCATCAGTTCTTTTAAGCCTCTCCAGGTAAATATGAAGACTGCCTGCTCCCCGTTTCTTATAGCGCAATAATATTCCATAACATGCATATACCACAACTTGTTCAGCCATTCCCCAATTGATGGACACCCCCTTAATTTCCAATTCTTTGCCACAACAAAAAGAACTGCTATAAACATTTTTGTACATATGGGTCTTTCTCCCATTTCTATGATCTCTTTGGGATATAACCCTAGGAGTGGTATTGCTGGATCAAAGGGTATGAAAGTATTTATAGCCCTTTGGGCATAGTTCCAGATTGCTCTCCAGAAAGGCTGGATCAGTTCACAGCTCCCTGGAATCAAAGTTAAGTTCACCATCCTATAATTTGCAGAGTATTCTTTTTTCAAAATCAGGACAAGATGGGGCAGCCAGGTGGTTCAGTTAGTAAGAGCACCGGCCCCAGTGTCAGGATGACCTGGGGATCGAATCCGGGCTCAGATACTTAGCGCCACACCCAGAAATAACTGGCCGTGTAACCTTGAGCAAGTTACTTAACCCCAATTGCTTTAAAAAAAAAATCAGGACAAGATTTTTTCTTCCCCAATTTCATGGTATCTCTTTTTTTTGTTTTCATAGTTTTTCAAATATCACTAACAGTGGCCCAGTGGTTATTTCTGTCAGTTCTTTCAGGACCTGACTAACTATAGTTCTGAATCATGTGAATTGAATTCATCAAAAGAATCGAGATGTTTTCTTACTATCTCTTTACGTACCCTGGGTTTATCAATTCCCCATGTTAGTAATTTTTGTTTTGTTATTTCCTGTGTAAAGGTCATTGCTTTTTTCAAAGAAAACCGAAGCAAACAAAATGATCATAGTGTAATGGACAGAATGCTCATAATCTGTTTCCCAAACTCATCTGTTTCTGTCCAGGTGACCAATGACAAAATCACTTCTGTTTCTCCCTCCTTTGACCCTTGCCCAGATAATCTCTATTATACTTCCTGACTCTGGTTCCTGACTTTCATCACTTGAGTATACCTTCTTAATTTGCAATGTTACCTAATTCTCCCTTTACCTGGTCTGTTTCTTTTGAATGAGGCATACTCATCCAAAGCCACAGTCCAGTCATAGGCTTCATCCTGCCAAGTCTCAGTGATACTCGTGAGGTCAAGTTGCTCCCTTTAAATTAGGTTCCCTAGTTCTTGTTTGTTGCCTCATCTCTGGGCAACTGAGTTGTCACTTAAACTCTGTTTGGGTATTTCTGTGTAGAAATTTCTGGATCTTGCTTCTCTCTCAACCTAGAAGTAGAATCTAGAGCTTGTGTATAGGCCTAAAAATTGTTCTTCAAGTTTTCTTCAATGTCTCCCAAATTTTGTCAAAAAATTTTTTTTTCACAAATTGAGCCCATGACCTACTTCATTAGTCCAAACACTTTCAAGTCACCTACACAATTTTCTTCTCTTTGTTTGGCTCAAGTCCTTCTTTTTTCTCCCACTCCTCCTCCTACATTCTCTCACAGAAGTTCAAAGCAGAGGCTCTGGTTATCACCCAGACTCCAGTTAAGGAGACTGAAGTAATTTTGTTGGGTTACTAGGCAGAGTTCACCCCTCCTGGAATTGGAGGGGTTGTCTAAGCAGGTAAGGTTCCTTGTACTTATTATATATATATATCTATCAGCAGAAAAGTCTGAGTGCTATAATTCTATATTTTGTCCAACAAAACCCCCAGCCTTCTTATATTTATTCTGTCTAGAACTACAAAGAGGCAAATTTAGTAATAATAGCCAACATTTATTTAGTGCTTACTATATATATGCCAAAGAACTTTGCAATTACTATCTCACTTGAGCCTCACTTTGGGAGATAGATGCTATTATTATCCCCATTTTACAGTTGAGGAAACTGAGGTTATTAAATGATTTGCCTCGGGTTAAAAAGCTATACATAGCTAGTTAGTGTCTGAGACTGAGTTTGAACTTGGATCTTCCTAACTCCAGGCCTAGCACTCTATCCACTGTGCCTGCCCCCTAGCTGCCCAAATTTAGGCTTGATACAAGAAAAAAACTAACAATTAGAGCTATAGCAAAATGAAGTGGACTGCTTTATGAAATAGGAGTTCCCCCATTATTGGAGATTTGCCTGAAAGGGTTGTGAGTCTAAAATGACAATGAAATGTACAACACTTTGAAAACCTCAAAGTTCTACATAAGTGTCAGCTATAAAAGCTATAAAAATCCATTATTTCTTATGATTGTGAGTAGTATTTTCTGCCAAAGGAAGTTTCCTCTATGACTCTTGAACAAGATAAAAAAATGGGAGGGGAGGAGGGGGAAGGATGTGTTACACTGACTCAGTTCTGACTTCTCATTCAAATATTTCCAGTAGTGATTATGAGTTCAATGCAAATCACCTAAAGAACTCAGACTTTTAAGGATCCAGTCTAGCATTTCAGCCCCACCCCAAATGACTTCTTGTACCTAATGTCTTGGTTTAGTAAGGAGTGTGATTGGTTATCTAATTTGAAAGAAAATCCCTTTTGTATGGAAATATCTATTTCATTCTAGGAATGTGAGCCAGACAGAGAATGCCTCTAGTTGGTTGAAGTAGCCATAAGGAGTCATGATCAAGGAAGTAAATTTAAGGAAGTCTCAAGTATATGACTAATTTTATAATTTCCCCTCCTTCCTCTCTCTTCCTCAACTTACTTAGTTCCCTCTATCCCAAGGGTATGGTAAGGATTAATATTTCTGCATGTGTTGACATGGTTTTTGGTTTGTAGTTTTTTTTTTATCAAAAAAAAAAGAAAGAAAAGAGAGAAAAAGGAGAAAGTTCTTTTGAAGCATAGTCACAAAACCTAACTAGGAGACTGAGATTCCTTGAGAACTAGGACAAATATAAGCCCACAAATTGTTTATACACATATCTATATCCATTTCTCTATTTGTCTTTATCCATATATCTTTTTTGTCTTTCTACATCTGTATTTACTTATATGTATATGTAAGTAACCCTCACCTTGGGGTTACTTGCTTTCTCTTCTTGAATCTTTACTTACCGGGGCATGAGATAGAAGAGCTCTCAGTCAAATTAAGAGTGACTACCATCACTCCATCACCATTCTATCCCTACCCCTACAAA
>NW_027185735.1:5770340-5785211 GCF_028583685.1 Petaurus breviceps papuanus
AATTTGGTAAGAATAATCTTCCAGAATGCATATGCATTACATACATGACCAAATCATACCTTCTACAGGTCCTATTTGTACTCAATATGAGAAAAAATAACAAAAGAATGAACATGAGAAGTGTGGTGTGGGGAGTATGCTTGATAGAATCCTTTGGCTCTTTGAGTGGCGGGTGACTGCTTCTCCATTTTGTGGAACTGAGGCTTCTGACATGCAAACAGCCAGAATCCCCCAAGCTCAGGGAAACCCAAGCAGAAACAGGCACTGGCTTGCAGGTGTGTCCTAACAACAGCCCTCCATTACACAGTAGAACAAACTTCTTGTGTGGTATTTTAAACATTTTCTTTTCTACTTTTGGGATTTTGAAGCTTTATTATTTATTTTTTGTAGTGTTTGATTTGTCTTTTAAACAGGTTGCTGGAGCACACTGAAGGTAGTAACACTATATCGGTATCCCAGCACCTACCACCATGACTGACATGGAGTAGGTACTTAATAAATGCTTGCTTGCTTGCTTGACTGGAAGACTTATTTTCCTTGGGCCCTTTTAAGTTTTAAGTGCAATGTTGGCCCAGTTTTGTTTTGTTTTTGTAGGGGCTGGGGCTGGGTTTTATTGTGAAGAATTTTCTTCTTTTTACATTTTGTCTTATTTTACATTTGCTTGTGTTTTGAATTATCTTCATGTTTATTTGCTGAAAACTGTTCCAGTCTTGATTTTTAAAAAATCTTATTTATAGATTGTTTTTGTTTATTTTTTGTTTGCCCACAGAAATTTCCCTATAATCAAGCCACTGCATTCATAGGGCTATTATTTTCAAAATGCTTGTTATTAATGCTGATGATTCATTCATTAAATGTGTGTTTTAATGAGATTATGTATATGTATGTGATATTGATTGACAAGGTGCTATTTGTATAATTATATATTAGCTGTTAGTACATAGATACAGTTATTGACATTTCTTTTCCCATGATTCTGTGCATGTCAAATTGTATTATCAATACTTTGCCTACTTGCTTTATTATTTTATTTGTATTAATTGCATGCCTCTATTGCTTCATTATGTCATTGCTGTACAGTACTATACACCTTAATTAAGCTTTATTTAGCATTCTTGGATTGCTAAATATTATTGTAATTAGGTCTTTGTGGCATGGCAAGATCACCTAACACCCTGATTCTGGGAGAAGATGTCCTGTGTTTCCCTGCCACATGGATGAGAGTTGTTCAGTCTTTTTTTCAGTCATGTCTTACTCTTTGTGACCTTTCTTGGAGGGTTTTATTAGCAAAGATACTGCAGTGGTGTGCCATTTCCTTCTCCAGCTCATTTAACAGATCAGGAAACTAAAGCAAACAGTGTTAAGTGACTTGTCCAAAGTCACACAATAAGTGTCTGAGGTCAGGTTTGAACTTAGGTCTTCCTGACTTCAGACCCAGCACTCTATCCACCATGCCACTTAGCTGCCCCTGTAGATAGGAGTACACTCCTTCAGTTGGCTATGTAACCAGAACAGGCTTTAAACATTAATTTAAACAGAACAGTGTCTTTAAAACTGCCAGTCTGGTACAGTCTTATTCTCTTTTCTGCCTACTCTTTCTTATTCTATGTCCAGAAAGGGTAAAGATTCACCGTAGTGTGGGTGATATATGAACTAAACTAACAAGAGAGGAAGGGCTACCTTCCTTTGCTCCTCTTTTTTTTTTTTAAAGTCCTATGGCCCTGAAAAACAGGTCTGGAGTTTCTCTTTGATCTGTTTTGTTTGTCCTTGTTTCTAGGTGCAGATAATAATCCTCACCAGACTCAGAACTGAGTGATGATGACCTTGGAGGAAGGATTCCAGACCAAATGTTACAGCCAGCCAGTCTATCAGGGAAGCAAAGAGAAACTAGGGCGCCTGGGACTAGAGCCCAAGAAAAGTCTTAGAACTTGGAACTCCAGTCTGTGTTATAAAGGTACTGAACTAAACTGTGAACTTAAACCTTCCTTTCCCCAGTGTATAAGGTGGTAGTGTTGGTGAGAAGTAATTATATTCTAAGCAGTGGGGAGTATGTTTGTGTGCTTCTGAGGTACAGTTTAGCTTTAAATATATGATCCTATGAATAAGCAAATACCTTTGATTATTCAGAAATTCCTGATATCATGACAAAGAAATAGTACCTGGGATAACCAACCCTCTTTGCTTCAGTTTTAATGACTAGCAGAGGGAGTAGGTGGTGATGCAGGAATGAGAAGTAATATAAGAAATAAGAACATGAAGATAAATGACTCAAGTTCCATTTCCTAGAAGGCATTTTATTGTTGAGATAATAGCAGAAGTTGGAGCTTTGTTACTAAAAACTATATTGAAATCTGTATTGATCACAGTATGCTTCAAGGAAGCAGTTGGTGCTACCCAATACATGTTCCATGGCCATGAAAGCACCAGATTGCTGACTTTGGTTATAGGAATTAAGAGAAAACCCCAGAGCTAGTAAAGAACCAATTTTATTTTATTTTCATTTTCAGCTACAATTCTTTCCCTCCCTTCCTCCATCTTCTCCCTTACCCATTGAGAAGGCAAGAAATATGATACCCATTATACATATAAAGCCATACAAAACATATTTTGGTATTAGCTATGTTCTGAAAAAAACCCCAACAAAACAAAGAAAGGAAAAATTATGCTTTAGTCTGCATTCTTAGGCCATCAGATCTATACCTGAAGATGGATAGCATTTTTCATCATAAACCCTCTGGTGAGACCAAGGTATTAATGAGTTACTGAGTCTTTCACAGTTGTTTATCTTAATAATATTGTTGTTACTATATATGTTGTTCTCCTGATTCTGCTCACGAAGTTCATAGAAGGCTTCCCAGATTTTTCTGAAATGATCCCTCTCGTCATTTCTTTTTTTTTTTTCCATTTTTCAAATGCTTTATTAACTTCTGATTTACATCATTCATTTCTGCCAGATTTTGAGTTACAAATTTTCTCCCTGTTTTTCCGCTACCCACCTCCCCAAAATAGCAGTCCCACTCCTCCAATCTGTTCTCTCCCATATTTTCTCCCATACACCTTTCGACTTTTCCAGTAGGGCATGGTGCATATCTATGCCCCAGTGCCTGTATATCTTATTTCCCAATTACATGTAAAATATATATATATATATATATATATTTAAACATTTGTTTCTAAAACTTTGAATTCCAGATTCATTCCCTTCCTCCCTTGTCACCTGCCCTTACTGGGAAGATAAGCAGTTCACAAAACAATAACATAGTAGATATATTGTAAAAGACTGATTATATTTCCCTCCCTCCTATCCTACCTCCCATTTGTTCTATTCTCTACTTTGATTCTGTCCCTTTTCAAAAGTGGGTGCTTCCAGCTTCTCTCCCCCCAGCCTGCTCTCCCTTCCACATCATCCCTCCCCTCTCATCCCCTTCTCCTCTACTCTCCTATAGGGTGAGATGCCTATTTAGTGTGTATTTCATTCCCTCCCCAAGCAAAATTCAATGAGAATAAGGTTGACCATTCCCTTTTGCCTTCCTATTTTTCCCCTCCATTGTAACCATTTTCCCTTTGCCTCTTCTATATGAGATAGTTTACCCCATTTTGTCTCTCCCCATCTCCTCTCAATATATTCTTCTATCACCTCTTAATTTCACCTTTTAAGTACATGCCTTCCTATTAAATTGGTCCTGTGCCCTCTATCTATGTATACCTGTAAACATTTATACACACATTTACATATGTATTCATATGCCCATATATCCTCATATATAGACATATATATGTATATATATATATATGTATATTCCCTTCAACTATTTTCATACTGAGAAAAGTTTCATCAGTTACAATTATTGTTTTTCCATGTAGGAATGTTAATAGTTCAACTTTGATAAGTTCCTTATGATTTCTTTTCCCTGTTTACCTTCTCATGCTTCTCTTGCTTCTTGTATCTGAATGTCAAATTTTCTATTCAACTCTGGTTTGTTCATCAAGAATGCTTGAAAGTCCTCTATTCTACTGAATGACCATATTTTCCCCTGAAACATGATGCTCAGGTTTGCTGGGTAGGTGACTCTTGGTTTTAATCCCAGCTCCTTTGCCCTCTGGAATATCATATTCCAAGCCCTTCGATCCCTCAGTATAGAAGCTGCCAGATCCTGTGTTATTCTGATTGTGTTTCCACAATATTCAAATTGTTTCTTCCTGGCTGCTTGTAATATTCTCTCCTTGATCTGGGAATTCCGGAACCTGGCTATAATATTCCTAGGAGTTTTCTTTTTGGGATCTTTTTTAGGAGGTGATCGGTAGATTCTTTCAACCTCTATTTTGCCCTCTGGTTGTAAAACATCAGGGCTGTTTTCTTTGAGAACTTCCTGGAGGATGACTTCTAGGTTCTTTCTTTGATCATGGCTTTCAGGTAGTCCAATAATTTTAAAATTATCTCTCCTGGATCTATTTTCCAGGTCAGTGGTTTTTCCCATGAGATATTTCACATTGCCTTCTATTCTTTCATTTGTTTGGCTCTGTTTAACAGCATCTTGATTTCTCATAAAGTCATTAGCTTCCATTTGCTCCAATCTAATTCTGAAGCAATGATTCTCCTCATTGAGCTTTTGATATTCTTTTTCTATCTGGAAAATTCAGCTTTTTAAGGCATTCTTCTCCTCATTGCCTTTTTGAGCCTCTTTTGCCATTTGAGTTAGTCTATTTTTTAAGGTGTTATTTTCCTCAGTCAGAATGTTGACTCTCATTTCGTAATTTTCTTGCATCATTCTCATTTCTCTTTCCAATTTTTCCTCCACTTCTCTTATCTGCTTCTTAAGGTCCTCTATGGCCTGTAACCAGCTCGTCTTTTCCTTTGAAGCTTTTGGTGCAGGAATTCTGACTTCACTGTCTTCCTCTTGTTCCATGCTTTGATCCTTTTTGTCCCCAAAATAGGAGTGTAATGTTGGAATCTTCTGTCTGCTTTGTTTCCTTTGCCTGGTCATGTCGCCCCTCAGTCACTTGACCCCTGGGCTTTTTGCCACAGTAGGACTCTGCCACCAGGCAGGAGAGCTTTTGTCACAAACGCTGGGGTTTTCTCAGCTGCTGGAGGTATTAGATGGGTGCCCTCTCTGAGGCCTCCGCATGTTCTGGCAAGCTGGACACATACCCCAGGACCTCCACCCTAGACTGCAATCCAGATCCAAGCAGGTTAAAGAAATCACGCTTTCCCCTCAGACTGGTTGCTTGGTCCCCATACACTCTGCAGGCCAGGAGCTGAAGCTGCCATGTGGGGCTGGTTGGCTGTGCCAGGCTCTCAGTGGCTTCTCACTCCAGGGGCAAAAGCCGATGCACTCCCTCTTATTGGGTCCTAAAATCGAGACTGCTCTGACCTCTCAATTTGTCTTTCGCATCCATGTGTTGATAATTCTGGAAACGGCCACAGCTGCTGATCTGAAGTCCCTCTGGCCTGTGGCTGATCAAACCTGCCCTGAGGCTAAAACCCTTGGCTCACACGGGCCTGGGCTCAGATTCCAGAGCACTGTGCTGCAGCGAGAGGTTAGCTTCTCTGTGTCATTTTGTGGGTTTTGCAGCTCCAAAGTTTGTTTAGAGTCCCTTTTTTACATTGATTGGGGAAGGCAGAAGCCGGAGCTGCTCAGAGGTCCTGCTTCTACTCTGCCATCTTGACTCCACCCCCCCCCATCATTTCTGACAGCACAGTCATATTCTATTGCATTCATATAACAAAACTTTTTCAGTCATTCCACAATTAATATGCATCCCCTTGGTTTCCTATTCTTTGCCATTACAAAAAGAGCTGCTATAAATATTTTTGTACACATGGGTCCTTTTCATTTTTCTTTGATCTCCTTGGGGTAGTCCTAGTAGTGGTATGGCGGATCAAAAGGTAGCACAGTTTTAAAGCCCTTTAGGCATAGTTCCAAATTGAGAATTCAATTTTACTGACCTCAAATGACAGCAGGTACCATTAAGAAGTGTGAGACTCATGGGAGACTAATATGTTCAAAGAAAAGTTGAGAATATAAGCATTAACAATCCTTTGAAACTGGTCTGCAATGACTTTTTATGTCTGGAGGAGATAGTAAGCCATATATCAGATGTAAATAATGATTTCATAAGTTAGCACAGACATGTTGAAGCAGGAACCAGAAAGTTTCCAACGTTGTTAGAGTGTTGTGGGAAATGCATTTTTTAGTGTGTAGATTCCCTGCCAGCATCCATTCTGACCAAGACAGAGAACTTAAGAACAAGGTAATCAAGGAAGTGTTGGTTTTGGCTGGTATCAAGAAGTCTAGAACTATATCTTACCTCAAGTACACCAACAGCCTGCATTTTTCAATCACACAATAATGATCATGTTAGAAGCACTATGACCTAAACAAAAATATCACTAGAATCAATGCGTAGCATTTTTAGTACATATGTACAATTATACTAGGAATGACACCACTGACTTTGTGCTATACTTGTTGATGTTTGGGCAGGAGCCATTTCCACCTTGACTTGTATGTGGGGTCTCAGAAGATGGACAGGATGCAAATACTTAAAACTCACACATGTCTTGGCTGAAAGGCTGAAGGAAAATTGGTGACTATTTCTAACTTCAGCTCAGAAGAGCTCTGTAAGAAACAAATTGTGGTATGATGCTTGAGTTTATTGTCAAGAACTTCAGAAAAAATGACAACCATACCTCAGACAGTAGGACAACAATTTAGACAAATAGTGGCAAGGCTAAACTCAAAGGCCTCACTTTGCTTTAGAAACTTTAGCAAGAGAGATCCCTAGAGAGAAAATTCATGGAGCTTTGAGATGTTGATAGTCAGCCTGAGTTCTTGACGAGACCTGGCTTAGGAATGTAAATGAGAGTTCTTATGGTAATGTGAGCAATCCATACCACCAAACAGCTCAGAAGAGTAGAAATGCAAGTGACCAGGCTAATATAGGATATTGTAGGAAAAGCAAAAGTGATAACATATAAAACCAAACTACAATATTAATCATTGCCCTATCATTACATTGTCTCACTGGATCCTTGTTCAGATCACCTGCTCTAACTGCAGGTATTCTAACTACAGGGTTCTGTCCTAGGCCTGGATCCCTCTATACTTCTTCACTTGGTGATATCATCAGCTCCCATGGATTTAATTAAGATCTCTTTGCTGATCATTCTCATATCTATCTATACTGCCCCTCCTCTCTACTGATCTCCAGTCTCAACTCTCTAACTAACTCTCAGTCATCCAAACCCCAAATTCAATAACCATCTTAAACTCAACCTATCCAAAAATGAACTTCCCCCTATATATAGCTTGCTGGTGAGTTTCTCCCAACTCCAATCCATTTTCCATTCAGTTACTCCAATGACTCCCTATTACTTCTAGGATCAAATACAAAATAGCATTCAAAGTCCTTTGTAACCTAACCTCTCCCTACCTTTCCAGTCTTCTTGCACTTCATTCCCTGCCATGTGCTCTTTGATTCAATGACACTGGCTTCCTTGCTATTCCACGAACAAGTCACTACATCCCTCCTCTCTGGGCATTTTCTCTGCTTGTCCATAATGCCTCAAATGCTCTCCCTTCTCACCTCTACCCACTGCCTTCCCTTGTTTCATGTAAGTCCCAACTAAAATTACATTTTCTACTCCTCATCCCCTCTTAATTCTAGCACCTTCCTTCTTCTGACTTCTTCCTATTTATCCTCAATATAGTTTGTTTGTACATATTTGTTTTCTTATTGTCTTCCCTATTAAATGGTGAGTTCTTTGAAGGCAGGGACTATCTTTTGCCTCTTTTTGTTTCCTCAGTGTTTAACACAGAGCTTGGCACACAGTTGGTGCTTAATAAATGTTTATTAACTGATTATGCTTTACTTCTAAATCTATTCTTCATCCTCACCTTGGTCTCCAATCCCTCTACCCTTTAATATTTTATGAGGCCATCGTCCCTGCTCTGGCTACATTTTGCTTCCTTTCCGATTTTGAGCCTTTGGTTCACTAGTTAAACCCTGCATCATCTTCTGTGACAATGAAAAGGAAACGACTTTTCCCCTTGTCTTCTCAAACCCCAGCCATGGATTACTTCCAACATTTTACTTCCTTTGCTCCTACTAAGTGCTGCTGAGAAGAGCTGGAGGAAGTCCACAACCATGCTGTCCATGACAAACTTATGCTATCTAATCTCAATCATGTTGGCACTACCATCAAAAATTTTTTTTGCTCCCTAGTTGATTACCTATCTCCTCCTTACAGCAGCTGTTGCAAACCTCTTTTTACTTCAAGTCCCACGACAGCTTCTCCTTCCATCTTCTCAGCTGAGAACCTTGCCCAATCCTTTAGTGAGAAAATAGATGCCATTTATTGTGAACTCTCTCCCCTTCCTTTTTTTATATTTCACAGCCCTTTGATATTATCCTCTACTTATTCTTTCCAGCCTCTGATGAAGATGTGGCCCCCCCTCTTTACAAAGCCAAACCATCTATGTGTACCCTCAATCCCATCCCATCTTACTATCTCTAACACATTGTCCCCACAATCACTTTCCTCATCTCTCTAATCTTCAATCATAGTACTTTTCTCATGGACACTGCTGGTATTGGTGGGAGAGATACACTCTCTCGAGGAGAGAGGTTCCCCTGAAACCTTGGGAGAGTATTCACCTTTCTGAGGGCTCGATCTGTAACTTTTTTTTTAATTTAACTTTATTAAGTCTCTAATAATTGGTCTTTAATGTTGACCTAATATTTCTCCTGGATGTTATTTGTTTTTTGTGTTTGGGGTTGTTTTTTTGCTTTTTTGGAAGGGGAAGGTAGGGGAATTGGGGTTAAGTGACTTGCCCAAGGTCAGACACTTAGTTTTTTGTGTTAAATATCTAAGGCCGGATTTGAACTCAGGTCCTCCTGACTCCAGGGCCGGTGCTCTACTCACTGCGCCACCTAGCTGCCCCACCACCTGTAACTTTAATTGTAGGTTGCATATAGTTCCCAGAGAGAACACAACAGATGAATTGTCTTCCTGGTTCTTTCTGTTCACTTCACTCTACATCAGTTTGTAAAAGTCTTCCCAGTCTTCTCTGAAAGTCCTTTTCATTTTTTCTGATTGTGCAATGATATTCTATTAATTCACATAATATAAGTTGTAGTTGTTCCACAAATGATGGGTTCCCATTCTTTTCCAGTTCTTTTTTACAACAAACAATGCTACTGTAAATATTTTTTTATAAATATGGTCAAGACAACAGGTTAAAAAGCATTTATTATATTATCTACAATGTGCCAGGCATTATGGCTAAGCACTAGAGGTACAAAGAAAGGCAAAAACAGTCCCTGCTCTCACAGTTTAATGAGGAAGATAACTTGATATAAATAGGATAAACTAGGAATTATGTCAAAGGGAAGGTAGTAGTATAAGGGGTGGACTACAAAAAGGATTCTGGCAAAAGGCAAAATGTTTCTTCAAGGAAGTCAGGGAATCCAGAAAGTAGAGCCTAAGAGGGAGAGAATTCCAGGCATGAGGGGAGAGTCAGTAAAAGTGCCTGTATTGAGGAGATGGGGTGTCATGGGCAAAGAACAGCAAGGAAGCCAGTGTCACTGAACCACAGATTATATTGAAGAAAGTGATATGTAAGAGAACTGGAAAAGAAGGAAGAAGCCAAGTTATGAATGACTTTAAAAGCCAAACAAAAGATTTTATATTTCATCTTGGAGTTAATAGGGAGCCATTGGAGTTTATTAAATTAGGGAATAACCTGATCAAACCTATGTTTTAGGAAGACCAGTTTGTTAGCTGAGTAGAAGATGGACAGGAATGGGAAGAGATTTGAAGCAGGGAGACCAACCAGAAGGCCAGAGATGAGGTGATGAAAGCCTGTATCAGGGTGGTAGCAGTATCAGAAAAGAGACGGGGGATATATATGAGAGATGTTATGAACTCAGAATTGTTAAGACTTGGAAAATGATTGGATATGAAGTATGAGACAGTGAGAGGTCAAGGATGATATCTAGGTTTTGAGCCTAGGTAATTGGGAGGATTGTGTTGCTGTAATAGGAAAATTAAGAAAAGTGAAAGGTTTGGGGTGGCTAGGTGGTACAGTGAATAGAACACAGGCCCTGGAGTCAGAAGGACCTGAGTTCAAATCTGGCCTCAGACACTTGACACACTTACTAGCTGTGTGACCTTGAGTAAGTCACTTAACCTCAATTGCCCTGCCTTTCCCCCTCAAAAAAAGGCTCCCCCCAAAAAAAGCAAAGGGAAAGGTTTTAGGGAAAAGATGAGTTCAATTTTGGATATGTCATATTTGAGATGTCTATGGGACATCCAGTTCAAGATGTCCAAAGGGTAGTTGGAGATGTGAGATAGGAGGTCAAAAGAGAAGTTAGTACTAGATAAAATAGATCTGAGAAGCATCCTCCCTTTTTCTTTGATCTGAGGTAATTGTGGGAATTGAGTGAACCATGCTGACTCCATCTTATGTTCGATTCTGGATCTTGCTCAGATCCTTTTCTGTTCAATTATGGGTATAGTCCAAATTCTGTCTTGAGGGCAGATGGGGGGGGGAGGAGGGAGAGAAGTTGGAAGCACCCACTTTTGAAAAGGGATGGGATCAAAGTAGAGAATACAATAAGTGGGAGGTGGGATAGGAGGGAAGGAAATATAATCAGTCTTTTACAATATATCTACTATGTTATTGTTTTGCATTAGCCACACATGTACATCCTATACTGAACTGCTTATCTTCCCAGTAAGAGCAGGTGACAAGGGAGAAAGGGAATGAATCTGGAATTCAAAGTTTTAAAATCAATTGTGGGAATTGGGAGAAAACTTTATTGCATCACTTGAACGTAGCCCTGCAAGGTTTGGGAAGGAGACCACCTCTACCTTTTGCTAAGAGACTCTTAACTAAGGATCTAGGTTATGCTGATCAGAAACCCAATCTGAGCTGAAGATTGATTCAAAGAGTTTTCTCACAGTTATACATTTCAAGCAATCCATAAGTCTTATCTGAAAACTGGCCCTGTACTGGTCAGGCAGTTTTTGTTTCCATGTTCCTTTGACTGAAAAGAGACACTTGAGGGGAGTAGGACACATATATTTTTCTGATTTCAAGGAATTGCACCTATTCACTCTCCCCTTCCAACTTTGAAAGTCTCTAATCTTTCCTCCAATTAAAAAAATCATATTACCTAAAGTTTGTGTCCTATTAATTGTCTTCTTTTAATTAACTGGTCTTGATTGTTTTTAATGCATATTTTAATGCTATTTACCTCTGTATTCAGGGTCCAATGACAAAGTTGAAGGGGCCTGATCCTGATTTGGACAGCCAGGTGGTACAGTGAGAGAGTACTGAGCTTAGAACCAAGAAGACTTATCTTCCGAAATTCAAGCCTGGACTCAGACACTTATTAGCTGTGTGACTGTAATAGTAATGGAATTTAAAGATCCCCCTGTATTGGCTTGGTTTTTGGGTTGAGTGTTAAAACCCAGAGCTTGTGAATCCCTCTTGTGGAATGGACTTGTTGACGTGAAGAAAGGGCTGAATGGGGAGGAGCTGGTGCCGTGGATTTAGAGAGGCACAAGCAGAGGAAGAGAGGCAGAATTTTTGGAAGCAGCATCATGAAGGCAAAGAGAGAGAGAGGATTGCTAAGGGCCAGTTTGAGCTGCCCAGGACTTTTGAGAGCTGCCATCCAAAGCTGCCAAGGACTGAGGAGACATGGCTGTGATGCTGGTACTTTGTCTGTCTGTTTTGATGTTGTTTTGCCAGATTTGTCCACTAGTGAAGGACAGTGTTGTTGTTGCAGAGGTCCTGGAACCTTAGTGTTGGTTCAGAGCTCCTGAGGAAGGACTTTCTTGTTGTATGTTTACAGAAATCCTGGAAGAGGGTCTTGCTAATGTTTTCAGGGGTCCTAGGACTGTTCTACAGACAGAGAATGAATTAATGAGGACAGTGGCAATGTATCTTGTGGCTTTGTGTAATGTAATGCCAAGCAAAGGAAACTTCCCAAGGTTCAAAATACCAGCATAGGTGCTCTCCATTTTATTCAGTGACAAATTAAGAACAGAGAAGATCAAAACATGACATCATTCAAAATACAGCATTTACTAAGTGTGATTAAATAATCTCCAAGTACTACCCCACCCCAGGACCTTCCAATCATTCAATCAATTACAAAGTCCCTCTTCTAAATACTTCTCCACCCCTAGGCTATACCTTTAGTCCACCACAAAGTCCCTCTTCTCAAATGGAGATTCGTTTCCAATCATAAGTAAAGTACTTTCATTTGTTCAATCATAGAACACAAAAAAGTCAAAAGTTCCCCATCCCTGGATCACAATTGAAATCTACCCCAGAGTTACACCAAGTTTAAGCACAGCACTTAGTACCCAAATGGAGGTCTTTTCTTCATCTTGACACAGGCAAGTTCTCAGCAATCTTTGTTCCTGGGGAGACAAAGCTTAGCAAGGCCACAAGATACATTGCCAGTCTCTTCATTAATTCATCCTCTGTCTGCAGAACAGTCCTAGGACCCCTGAAAACATTAGCAAAACCCTCTCCCAGGATTTCTGTAAACATACAACAAGAAAATCCTTCTTCAGGGCTTCTGAACCAACAGAAAGGTTCCCAGACTCCTACAACAACAGCACTGTCCTTCACCAGTGGACAGTATTCACTCTCTGTCTGCAGGACAGTCTCAGGATCTCTTAGCCAGCAGCCAGGTTCCAGGTCTTCTTCAACAACAGGACTGTCTTTCACCAGTGGACAAATCCGGCAAAACAACATCAAAACAGATAGACAAAATACCAGCAAAACAGCCATGTCTCCTCAGTCCTTGGCAGCTCTGGGTGCAGGTCTCAAAAATCCAGGGCAATTCAAAGTGGCCCTCAGAAATCCTCTCAGTCTCTCTCTGCCTCCACAAAGGTGCTGCTTCCAAAAAGTTCTTCTGTCTCCTCTAGTGTCTCTCCAAATCTACATCACCAGCTCCTCCCAGTTCAGGACTCTCTTTTCACTGTCAACAAGTCCATCCCACAGGTGGGATTAACAAACTCTGGGTTTTAACACAATCAGTTTGAAAACCAAAAACAATACAGGGGGATCTTTATATTCCATTGCTATCACATCTTGTTAAGCTTTGTCTCCTCTGGAACAGAGATTGCTGAGAACTTACCTCAGGTCAACATGAAGAAAAGACCTCTCTTTGGGTATTAAATGCTGTGATGATATCTTAAGCTTGTTGTAACTCAGGAGTAGATGGCCTTTGTGCTCTCTACTGCCCCTTTTGAGAAGGTGCTTGGCATTAACTGAAGATAATTTTAATTAAGTTGTGATCCAGGGGTGGGAAACTTTTGACTCTTGTGCTCTGTGACTGACCAAATGAATGTACTTTGTTTATGATTGGAAACTAATCTCCATTTGAGAAGAGGGGCTTTGTGATTGATTAAATGAATGCACTGCCCGGGTGGAGAAGTACTTGGAAATGATTGAATTACACTTGATGAATCCTGTGTTTTTATTTTTTCTGTTCTTAATTTGTCACTGAATAAAATGGAGGGCTGCTTTGCTGGTATTTTTGAACCTTGGAAGTTGCCTTTGCTTGGCATTACAGTGACCCTGGGCAAGTCACTTAGTGCTGTTTGCTTTGGTTTCTAACCTCTGTAAAATGAGGTGGAAAAGGAAATGGTAAACCACTCCAGTATCTGTCAAGAAAACTCCAAACTGGGGTCAAGTAGAGTCTGACGCAACTGAAACAACTGAACAACAACTGGCATGTATTGCTTAATAAATCAATATCCTTGGAAGTTCAAACTCCATTATTTGGCTGCACCAATTCACAGATCCCCTGAATACATTAGTGTTCCTGCCTTCCAATAATTGCTGTCTTCATTTATAGCCATTTTTGCCAATCTAATGGGAATGAGAAGGAACCTTAGACTTGCTGAGAACTTACCTCAGGTCAACATGAAGAAAAGACCTCTCTTTGGGTATTAAATGCTGTGATGATATCTTAAGCTTGTTGTAACTCAGGAGTAAATGGCCTTTGTGCTCTCTACTGCCCCTTTTGAGAAGGTGCATTTTTCTTTTTGGTGATTTAGAGCATTTTTTTGTGTGCTTTTTTTTTTTTTTGAGAATGCCTGTTTAAGGCAATTTCCAAAGGAAGAAATCCAAACTGTCAAAAACACATGAAAAAATGGTCTAAATCACTAATAATTAGAGATATGCAGATTAAAACAACTTTGAAGTTTCAGCTCACACCTCTCAGCCTGACCAAGACAACAAAATAGGAAGATGACAAATGAAACCGTGTTTCCCCGATAATAAGACCTATCCCGAAAATAAGCCCTCCCCTTACTGTGTAAGATTCCTCTAAAATAAGCCCTCCCCCGAAAATAAGCCTTATTGAGATTGCTACTGTAGTGAAGGTGATCCCCTGCACTACACGCTACATTACGGTACCCTCTGTATGCACTGTCCCCCCCCCCAGGTGAAACGCACGCCGCGCTCCGAGCTGCATCCAATCAGAGCGCGTCATCCTGTTCTTCCCCAGTGATTTGCTTGCTGGTGCCATTGAGAGCAGTGCCGCAGAGGAGAGCTGAGGCAGGACAACACAAGCCCTCCCCTGAAAATAAGCCCTCTGGTGTTTTTCTTTCCAAAAAAATAATAAGACAGTGTCTTATTATCGGGGAAACACGGTATAGGAAATCAAGTGTGTTAGTGCACTGTTGGTGGAGCTGTGAACTGGTCTAGCCATTCTAGAAAGCCATCTGAAACCATCCTAGTACAGAACTGCATAACTCTTGCCTGGAACACTGCAATATCTTTCTGGTTGCTCTTCCTGCCTTATCTCTGCTCCAATGTACCCTCCATTCAGCTGCCAGAG